>NW_026898438.1:0-52985 GCF_033153095.1 Gastrolobium bilobum
TTTTTTTTATACCAACCATAATTATTTCTCTGAGACTAGTCGACTCCGATATTTCTATAAGCTTCAACTTTTTTAGCCGAATCGAATCTAAATTCTTTTTCCACCTGCTTAGCTTATGTTGCCAACTGAACTACAACCGTTGGATTCTCATGTTATTTAATATGATTATGTCATGTGAGAGAATCCTAACTATTCAAACCAATGCCGGTTGATCTTGTCGTTCTCTATCCCAACAATTTTTTTCGCTCATCTCACATCACCATTGGTGATTTGTTTATGAATAGTTACAATTTATATGTGATATATATATTATCCGTCGCTTCATCAATTATTCGACTAGTCCGATTAGAGTCGGGTAGGATCACGTGAGTGACAAAGCTTTCCTTAACAAGTTTTTAACTCAAGATTATGAAAGACATAATACAGTCAAAGTAGAAACTGATTCAATGCATATATATACCTTGAGAGTTCCCAAGCCATAGAATTCAACCATCTTCCCGGTAGGAGCATGTCCCTTAAAAGGACCCTCAAAGATGCCCCAGTGCCTAAACTTGAAGGCAATTTCAGGGGGTCCAGTAAAAACTTTGATCACTTCCCATGCAAATCCGCGAGGAAAAGCTGATCTGAAGGCATCATGAGATGATTCAAAAGTCTCTTCATCAGCTTTGTAATACTTGAATTCATCTGGCAGGGAGCTTTTCAACAAAGCATTATAACTTCCCAAGCTTAGAGTTTCCTCTCCAGATAATCCCTCCCTCCCTGCATATGTTACATGTGAAAATATTTGATTATATTGAACATCTATATTTTCAATACAAATATTCCAAAAAAGTCTTCAACAAATGGAAAAAGAAAAAGAAATTTGATTCAATTATTATCTGTTAGCTAATTCACCTCAAAAAACAAATATTTTTTTGCCTAAAATGTTCAAAGATTTGTATTCTCCGAGGATAAAAAACCCATGTCCAATTGAAGGTTGTCAGCTACACTCAACACTTGATCATAACTTTCTATCGGTATATTTATTATACAGGTCTAATCTGGTTTAACGTGTTGAACCAATCATTTAGTGATTAAATCAATAACCCATTAATTCATTGTCCTAACAAAGTTAATGACCTATCCGAATTTAATAAAATTGTGTAACAGTGAAAAATAATTATTTGGAAAGAGTAGAAAATAATATTAATGTAAAATGAAGTTTTTGTCCTCTAATAAAAGTGAAAAATAAGTTGTATAAGAGGTCCAGCCAACCACCAAACACATGGATTAACTGATATGAAATTGTTTCAGTTTAATCGGTGGTCTTGAATTCAAATCCTTAAGAAGCAATTGTGTTAAAAACTTGGTAAGAAAATTTTTGCCACTTATATGATCTTACCCAACTCGAATCAGACTAGTCGAGTAATCGATGAAATAATAGATAATATATATATATAAACAAAAAGCGCAGCTCACGAGTCTAGAACATGTCTCTTTTTGGAACAGGCAAAATCTGAAGAGATTAATACTTGGGAAAACTTTATCCATCACCTCCTTAGTAGTCAATCAAATATTCGGAAAAAATAGAGAATAGCGATAACATACTAAATCATAACATCTACCAAACCCGAAATTTATGAGGGGAAAAGAAGGAGTGGAAACAAAATTTGAAACATGTTTAAGCACTGCTTACCATTAACAAAGATCTTAAACTTTTCAGGATTTATGGTCTTGAAGTCCTGCAAACGGGTCTTGTGGGAGAGCTCCATCTCCCATGATTTTATGGCGTTCTGCACTGTCTCCTCTAATGATCCTTCTGGCCATTCCTGCAAATATACAAATTTTCAGTGACCCTATAATCTATCTAGAGAAAAAGCATAAGCAAAAGAGCATATATATATACACACCTTGGTTCGGCCTTCTTCAAAGAGCTTGTTGACATCATCATAGGTGGGTGGTCCACCATGTCTCCACTGGGTTGTATCTGCCTCATCATGTAAGAAAGATCTGTATTTGTCAGATGGTATTTCTTGGGTAGCCATCTCAATTTGTGGGGGAGCTTAGACACAAAATGGGAAGTATAAGAAGACGGTTATCATGCTGTACAACATAAGGAGTTTATATAAACACCGACCTCATGTCCTTATCTTGGAAACATAATAAGATAAGGTTTTCCTTCTATTTCTTTCTGGGTTTAATACTTTATATTGTATTCTTCTGCGTATATATAAAAATATGTGAAATGCATATAGACTCATGTGAGAAGAGAGAGAAAATGAAAAAACATAAATCTCATATATTTTTATATATTTATAAAAGATATATTTTGTAAGAACCCGCACCGTTAATTAAAGAAGTTAATTAATTAATTATGTGAAATTAGGAAATAATTCCATAATTGACCATAATAATTATTATGAGGCTTAAATAATTATAGAAAGTGGTTCATAATGCTGAAAGTCACTTTTTTGACGAAAAGTGCAGATACCGGTTCTGCTAGTCGGTATAAATGCGTACCAAAAAAGTATCCCGGAAAATTATAATAAGTGCATGATAATTCCTAGAATAATATATAGGACTTGTGAAACGAGTTTCAAGTTAAGATAATGAGAACTGGTGCCAGAAACTGATACTGGCTATGAAAAGCGCCTACCAGAAAGGTGCTCCGAAAAATAAAATAAAAATATGATAATTCTTGTAAAATTGAGTAGGTTAAGAATCCTGAGTTTGGGATTAATATGCTAAGCGTAGCAATTAAAGTTAATACTGTGTGTTTATTTCCTAAGTAGTTATATATACTTAGTGGCACATAATCTTAGGGCATATTTGTGCCTTCTATGTGAACCTTGCTGAAGCCTTGTGACCAGCCACCTTGCTACTCCTCTTCTTCTCCATTTTCTCACCAAAGACACCACCTTTGATCATTGTTTCTCTTCTTGATCAAGTAAACACTTGAGTGTGAGCATGAGAGTGTGCTAAGGGTACCTTTTCTGAGTTGTGAGGACTGCCTTGTGAGGTGTTCAGGGGCTGCGTTCTTGGGTTGGGTTGTGTGGGTTGTCTTCTTGGCTTGTGGAGCTTCAAGAAGTCTTCTTTGTGAAGAAAGGGCATAACTTGGTTGTCTTTTTCGTTTTTGGCAAAGTCAGAACTGTGAGGAGCCATTGGTGAGCTCCAAGAGCACTCCTTTCCTCTGTTTTAGCCTTGAGGTGAGTTGCCTAACCTTGATCATTAGTTTTAATGGGTTAAAGTTGATGTCTTGGCATGTTTCTTGAGTTAAACAAGTAACCCACTGGTTTGTGGACCTAAAACAGAATTAAAATGCATGCTTTGACGTTTTAAAGTGTTAAAAATGGAACCTTTGAAGGATATCTTCACGAAATGCAGAACTGCATTCTGTCGTGAAATATCCGGATATGGATATCCGGATATTGGTATCCGAATATGATATCCGGATATTGGGTCTTTTGATATGCGAATATGGATATCCGGATATGATATCCGGATATTGATATCCGGATATGTCCCTGACAAATATCCAGATATTCTGGGTTTGCGAAGAACAATAGCTTACTGTTCATCCAGAACTGATGTTTGTGGTTTGTGGACCCTTGTTTGAGGAAGATGAACTTCTGTAATAATTGAACTAAGTCAGAATCAAGTGATTAAGGGCTTGTGGCATGTGTGAAGCCTTAAGACGTAAGAAAACACGTTGTCTTTATGTTATATTCTTGCAGAGTATGATTGTTGATATACTATTGGTCCATAACAGATTGTGATTCTGTTGTGTTTGGACTTTGAGCTGTGGACTCTTGGCTTGGATTGTTAGCTTGCAAGGTAAGCTTTCGTGTCCTCGGTTTAGCCATGTTGTGGTTCCACCATGTCCCATGGGGGTATGGTTATATGCATGTTGTGTTACATGCTTTGGATATTTTGAAATACTATTGAGCTGTTATATGCTAGTGCCTTTATGATATGCATGTGGTGTTCCACCTATACAGTAAGCCTGAGTATGTGGTACATACATGATGGTGAGGCTGTGGGTGTGGTGCAAGCGGTGTTCCTTGTACTACGTGTGGGTAATAGACGTATTCCTGCATTTCTCTGACCAGTAGAATAGTTTAAACACACATGGCATGAATATCTGTTGCACTGCATAGTTTTGAGAACTTATATTGAATTACTACTTTTTTAGAACTTATATTGCACATGTAAGTGAGCTTGGGGTGGAAGATCCTTGAGGACCCCTTGTTTTATTGAGATTTCTTGTTTAGAGATCTCACCCCACGTTTGGGAGCGCTTATTTCAGGTTCAGGTAGTATGGGGGATGATGCCTCTGGCGGCAAGAGGCCGGAGATCAGTCGATGATATTGTTGTTTATTATGCTGACATATTGGATGTTGGATATTCTGCTGACGTTATGTTTTTAGTTGCTTTTATTATGTTGTTGATGTTGAGACTTCTGTTGGGGCTTGTGCCTTATTTGGGTGAGCATGGGGTTTGTCCATGCCATTTTATGTTAGTACCCTGAGTTGAGTTGTATAACTTAGTAGGTTGTCCGGTCTACGTGTAGTAGTTCCGTGACTAGAGACTTATATCTGTTATTTTAATTAATGAGATATTTCAGTTAGCTGTCTTTTGCAATTTACATACAGACATGGTTTTATTTAATTGATTAATTAAGCAAGTTGGTAATGATAATGACGTCATAATTGAAAAGAAAAAGATATTCCGCATTTTTAATTAAGCGCAGCTTAATACGATGATATGATAACATTACCGGATATATACGAGGTGTTACATATTTATTTTTTACAATATGAAAAACAATATACTCTTTCTTAAATGAGAATATTATTTCTCATATTGGATGAGACAAAAATAAATAAATGGAATCCACTAAGAAGAAGAAAGAGAAAAGAAATAAGTTTGTGTTACATAAAACTATTTATCTCATATAATATGACAAACAACTTCTTAAAGAAATAAGTGGCTTCACTCATGCCAATGGGTTCCACTAGGGTAACAATTTTAAGATCACACATTGTAAATCAGGGAAATTTTCCGCCCCGTATACAAGCCTCTTCCTCTCTGATAAAAGGGATTTATGCTTCTCCACCATTGCTACCAAGTTGTCGCATTCAATTCTCAGAATCAATCCCCTTATGTCCTCACTTCCCCACTACTCGGCTTAGTTCGATATTTGTACCTTTAGTCCAAGCTATCGAACTCTTATCCTCCATGCTTTAGGCTCTTTAGCCCATTGTATATTAAGCATTTTATCCCCTTCGTGGGTTGACACCTCATTTTCAAATCCACTTCAGATCATCTACTAAAAAAAACATCAAAATCGAACACTGCTAGCGTAGATGGAAAATTCAACCAATGTCAAAATTAACAACAATACCAACAACATTTTTTGTTGAACCTTGAAGGTTACAAAGTGAAAGAATTTTAGTTTCGATGATAACAAAGTACAAGCAAGCATAATATAAAAGACAATGCAACAAGCCTCAAATGATGAAGAAAGAGAAGAGCAACACTCAAAAAGTATGGAGAAACTCAAAATAAGAAAGTCAACTCAAAAGTCAAAGGTTTCAATTAAAATGAAGACCTAAGATGCTCAAAGCTTGAAGATCAAGGAAGACAAATGAAGATAGAAGCTCACATAGTTAGAAATGTAGTTTTAAGTATGAAAACTTAGAAAATGAAGTCTATTGAGCTCTCTTGTCAAGAAATGCACTTAAGGTTCACTAAAACATGCATTAAATGAACATACCCAATCCAATCATGTATACAAGACCACACACACATGAAATATGGTTATACATAGGACAAGCATATTTATTCATGTGTTAGAATATGTTAGGAATCATTTAGATATGAATTGTATCAGAAATTGCATGAATTAGTGATTTTGTTCTACAACTTACCCGAGTAATATATGACATTTAATCGAGTGAATGATTTACTCCATAACTATTAATTACTCAAGTAAATGCTGATGAACAATTTATCCAAGTAAGTTTTTGATAATGCATTAATGATCTAATTTTGAGTCCAATGGTCATAAACTACTATAATCTTCCTTGGACTTCTATATAAACACATTTCTAAGGTTCCTAGGCAGAAAATAATAGAAATTAACATAAAAAACAACCAGTTTCAGATTTTACATGATTTTAAGCATATTTTTCAGATATTGAGAAAAAAGCACAATAATTCACCATTCTTCTTCGTTTCTTCTTTGATTTTTTTATAGGATTGTAGAAAGGTTGTTTTACATCTGTTTTGGTTCGATTTGTTGTTGCAATTCATATTTGTGGAGTGGAGTGATCCTATTAGTGTATATAGGTTGAGAAAGTACCAAGACTATTTAGGATTCTTGTAAAATTTCATTATATATCGATTTCTCAGGCACCAGTTGGAAGTTGAGTTTAGTGGACGAGCTACATCAGTTTGGATGTAGCCCTCGTGTGGTTTGAGGAAGAACAAGGATAAATCTTTGTATTTGATCTTCTAAACTTTTATTTCTTTAATTTTCTCATTTGATTCTTTGTTTGCATCTTTTTCACCTCTAATACAATTATGTTTTTAGGTTAAAAAAGATTTGATTTCTGTTATTGAACTCATTTTTTTTAAGAAAAAGGCCTTAGAGGAGTAGGTTTCTTACAAAAAAAGTAACCATAATTTGTAAAGAAAAGATGGCTAATGCATAAGCACAAGAAGGGGTCTGAATTGTGCAGTAACTTGTTTCACAAGAAATCAATGAAAATCTACCCCTTTAACAAGAAAATCAACCAAAATGAAATAGAACAGAAATCAATATTCCCCATATGTAAAAAATGAATTAAAACATACCAAATGTCTTCCAATAACAGAGATTACGCAACAGTTTTGAAAAAGATGAAGGGAAAGGAAGAATCACACCAAGATTTATCATGTTCACTCTCTAATCACTTGAGAGCTACGTCCAATCTGATTTCGTCAATTCCACTATGTTCTAGCTTCCAACCGGTGCTAGAAAAACCATTTTATAAAGAGTTTTTACAAGTCTATGACCAACACCTTTGATGACACTCAACCTATCACCTATAGGCTCTCTCAAAACAATCAAAAACTATTCATAGCAGTCCAATTCGTTCAAACAACAATGGAGAAATCTCTCCTTCTTCAACATAAAAAACAATCTCAAAAAAAGATTAAGAAATGAAAGAGATATAGAGCTTTTTTCCTAAGATGTAAAAATATAGCAATATGGTGAATGATCTCTCAGTTTTTGAATTCTGATGAGCTTCTATGTTAATTATTTTTGTAAACCTTCTTTGATAATTTATATAGGTGTAGAAAAGATAAAATACCCAAATATAGCCGTTACACCTTGAGATTTTAAGTAACTCACGCAACTGTGCCAATATCCGAATATTTATTGGGCTGATATAAGGATATTATGGGTTTCAATATTCGAATATTCAAATATCCATATTCGAATATTTTCAAATCGCAACCAGATTTTCGATATTAGTGCATTTTAAGTGACTTTCTACTCACTTCTCACATATGTATGAATGCTTCTATCATTGAATAATAGTGTTCCTTGTGTGATGAGTCACGTATGAGTGTATCGTGTATGTAGGGTTCACTTTATGCATGAGTTTATGGCTTCTATAATGCATACTTAAGAAAATGCTCTTTTAAACTCAAACCTCTGAACTCTCTAGACTCTAGAATAACATAGTAAACTATTTAGTCACTAAGTTTTCATATCTCTTCATTTGTCTTCATGTTTTGAGTCTTCTTGTTCCTTGTTTGACTTGAATCTTTGACTTTAGAGTTTACTTTTCACTTTGAAGTTATTTCTCCACTTTTGCATGTTGATTTAGCCTTCTTGCTTTACTTGGAACTTATTATACTGGTTTCCATGTTGTGCAAGCTTGTTGAGATAGTTGGTGCTTTGTTAATTATCAAAACTTCATATCTTGGTCTTGTTTGACCTATGGTTCAACAGTCTCTCCCCTTTTGATGATGACAAACACTTTATTGAGAAATGAGGTTAGTAGCATAAGAAATCTGAATTAAGCTCTCCCTCATTATATTCTCCCCTTAAAATTGTGCTCACCCCCTTAATAGGTGAATTAGTATACACATTATACACATTTCTAGGAAATCATATATCACTCTTAAAAATACATTTCCAATCCCAAAAAATTTTCTCCCTCTTTTGGCAACACTAATAAGTGCCAAAAAAATTTATTTCAAAAAGAAGCAAATAAGTGAACGTCTAGTCAAATATACTTCAAATTTAAGATCAAAGTAATGTAATATACATTTAGATGACTCAAAAATAGCAATTAAACAATAATTTCTAGTAATTACAAAATTGCCATCAACAACAATTTTGATTATAATTGCATTTTAAAGACATTTAAAACATAATGGCAACTAATAATCATCAAAATAATTTTATGTGGTATCAAAGCATTAATATTAAGTAATGAGCAATGAATACATCAATGATATCCAACATATACAAATTATCAACACATCAAATATATCAAGATAAAGGAATCAATAATTCTAATTCTACTTTTAATTTTTCAAATTGATCTTTAGGCAATGGTTTGGTAAATATATATGCTAATTGAGCATGTGATTCTACAAATTGAATAATGACATCTCCTTATTGTACTTATCTCTAATAAAATGATGTCTAATGTCAATATGTTTTGTCCTAGAATGCATAATAGGATTCTTAGTTAAGTTTATTGCACTTGTATTATCATATTTAATTGTAATGTGAATGAGGGACAAACCATAATCTTGAAATTATTGCTTCATCCATAAAGCTTGGGCAACACAACTTTCGGAGGCTACATATTCCGCTCCGGCGGTTGACAAAGCAACACTCACTTGCGTTTTACTATGCCAAGAGACTAAAGCGTTCCCAAACAAAGGACAAGTATCACCTGTACTATTCCTATCCAACTTGCAATTGGAAAAATTGAAATCGAAATACCCAATTAAAGTAGGTGAGGATTCCTTAGGATACCATAAACCAATATGTATAATGCCTACTAAGTGTCACATTATTCTTTTAAAGACATTCAAATGTGACTCTCTAGTACAAGATTGATATCTAACACATAGATAAACACAAAATATAATATTTGGTCTACTAGCGGTCAAATATAATAAAGAGTCAATCATTCCCCTATATTTTGATACTTCAACCGGTTTACCATCATCGTCTTTGTTAATTGAAATTGAAGTGTTCATTGGAGTGTCTATTGGTTTTGCCTTTCCATCCCAAAATGTTTGAGAAGCTCTTTGCAATACTTTCCTTGGTTGATGAATATGCCTTCTTTCTCTTTCTTTATTTGCAATCAAAGGAAATAGTTGAGCTCTCTCATCATAGACATCTCAAATTCACTTTTCATCATTTTAGAAAAATCTTCACAAAGATATTCATCAGTAGAACCTAAAATAATGTCATCTACAAAAATTTGCACAAGTAAAGTTATGCCTTCTTTCTCTTGCTTTATCTGTAATCCAAGGAAATAGTTGTGCTCTCCCATCATAGACATCTCAAATTCACTTTTTATCATTTTAGAAAAAGATTCACAAAGAAATTCATTAGTAGAACCAAAAATAATGTCATCTACATAAATTTGCACAAGTAAAGTATGATCATGCTTTCTTTTAATAAACAATGTAGTATCTATTTTACCTCTACAAAAATCATTTTCAAGTAAAAATTTTCTCAATTTTTCATACCAAGCTCTTGGAGCTTGTTTCAAACCATATAAAGCCTTTTGCAATTTATAAACATGATTAGGAAGATTAAACCTTTCAAAATCTTGTGGTTGGTGAATATATACTTCCTCTTAAATCAATACATTTAAAAACATAGATTTGACATCCATTTGATAAAGCTTGAAATCATATATACTAGCATATGCAAGTAGCATTCTAATAGCTTCAAGTCTTGCAACGGGTGCATAGGTTTTGTAACGACCCGAAATTAAAAAATTAAAATAATGGAGTTGCCACCAATTTTATTTACTTTGGAAAAATTTGAAAACCCTTTATTGCAAACTGGTCTATAAAATTATAGATCAAAGGTTTGAGAGTCTAATTATGTGCAGGGTGTAAAAACCCGCACCGTTAATTAAGAAAGTTAATCAATTAATTATGTGAAATTAGGAAATAATTCCATAATTGACCCTAATAATTATTATGAGGCTTAAATAAATATAGAAAGTGATTAATAATGTTTAAAGTCGCTTTTCTGATGAAAAATGCAGATACCGGTTGTGCTAGTCGCTATAAATGCGTACCGATAAAGTATCCCGGAAAATTATAATAAGTGCATGAATATTTTTAGAATAATATATAGGACTTGTAAAACAAGTTTGAAGTCAAAATAATGAGATTTGATGTCGGAACTAATACTGTCAGTGTTAAAACGCGTATCGAAAAAGTGTTGCGAAAAATTAATATAAAAATATGACAAATCCTAGAAAAACCGCTAGGTTCAGAATATGAGGTTTGAGATTAAAATGATAAGCGTAGCTATTTTTACTAATAATGTGTGTTTTAACTTAAGTGGGCCTATATAAGCTTATGACACAATGCCCTAGGTCAGAAATACATTTGTGCTACGTGACTTTCTGAGTTCCATTCAGCTGCCACCTTCTCTTTTCCACTCCATAGCTTCTTCTTCACAAATTTCACCAAAGTGATCACCTTTGGCCATGGTTTCTTCACCAAAATAGTTGAGTATTGTGAGGACAAGCCTTGTGTGAGTAAAAGATCTTGATTTTCTGAGTTTAGACTGCTGTGTAAGGGGTTTAGTGGGCTGAGTTGGTGTTCCCATTGGTGTGAGCCTTTGTTCATGCCATTGGAGGCTTCAAGGAGCCATCTTTGAAGGTAAAGGTCCAACCTTGTGGTGTATTTTCGTGCTCTTGCAAAGTCAGAATCTGTGAGCCTTGTTGGAGAGCTCCAAGAGCCTTCTTTTTGCTGAGTTTGAACCTCCATTGGTATACCTTGAACTTTCCTTTGAATTTTCATGAAAATGGCTTGTTTATGTTATGAAATGAGTTAACTTTAATCATTCAAGCTTAGGGTTGTTAATCTAAGGCTAATAAGTGATAATGAACATCTGTTTTGGGTCAAAACCGAACCTTGGGTCATTGGGTGGCATTTTGGCTTCGAATTATGCAGAAAAAATCTGCAGAAAACTGTTCTGCCCGCATGGTAATCGATTACTTTTGGTTGGTAATCGATTACCATGTGCAGTAATCGATTACCTTGCTGGTGGTAATCGATTACCATGTGCAGTAACCGATTACCAAGTCCTTGGTAATCGATTACCACCTGTGAAAATGACCAGAAACCAGTTTTGTGCGTGGGACAGTTCCCATTTGGGCTTGATGGCCTAGGAAGTTGGTGTTACTGTTGGGAAACAGTGATACCTATAATTAAGGGACTTAGGGCTTGATAATTATGAACTAGAAGAGACGTAATCGAATAAAGAAATGTTGTCATAATGAAATGAACCTTTAAAGTATGGTTATTGATGATATTTCTCATATAAACAGATTGTGATTGTGTTGTTTGTGGGTCTTGAGCTTGTGCGAACTCTTGGCTTGGATAGTTAGCTTGCAAGGTAAGCTTTCGTGTCCTCGATTTAGCCATGTTGTGGTTCCACCATGTCTCATGGGGGTATGGTTATATGCATGATGTGTTACATGCTTTTGATGTTTTGAAAATTCTATTGAGCTGTTATATGCTAGTGCCTTTATGATATGCATGTGGTGTTCCACCTATACGGTAAGCCTGAGTATGTGGTACATACAATAGGGTGAGGCTATGGGTGAGGTGCAAGCGATGTTCCTTGTACTAACTATAGGTAATAGACGTATTCTTGCATTTCTTTGGCCAGTAGAATAGTTAAACACACATGGCATGAATATTTGTTTCACTGCATAGTTTTGGGAACTTATATTGAATTACTGCTTTTAGAACTTATATTGCACATGTAAGTGAGCTTGGGGTGGAAGATCCTTGAGGATCCCTTGTCTTACTGAGATTTCTGGTTTAGAGATCTCACTCCACGTTTGGGAAATGCTTATTTCAGGTTCAGGTAATGCGGGGGTTTAGACCTCTAGTGGCAGGAGGCCAGAGCTTAGCTGATAGATGTTACATGTGTATGCTGCTTATGCTGATATGCTGTTATGATTGGATGCTGGATCCTATTTACTGTCTTAAGCTTTTAGCTTCAGTTTATGGATTTCTCTGTTGAAACTTTGTTGGTTATGTTGTTGATTTGGTGAGCATGGGGATTGTCCATGCCACATAGACTTGATTATGTCTTGTTTTATGTTGAAGTTGTAATAATGTATCAGGATTATTGTCCGGACTACGTGTAGTGGATCCGTGACATAGATACTCACTTTATCTATATTATGAGGTATTTTAGTTAGATGTCTATTTGCAACTTACATACAGGCGATATTTTATGAAAATGATTACGTAATCAACTTGGCTAAGTATGATGACATCATAATTGAAAAGAAAGAGATATTTCGCATTTTTAATTAAGCGCAGCTTAATACAATGATATATTAACAAACCAGGTATACACGGGGTGTTACACAGGGAAGGGTGGAAACTTAATCCCACTGAACCCCTGACACATCCATTTTAAAACGGTTACCTTAAATTACTTGTGCGAATTATTAATAGCTTTTAAAAATATTTGCTTTTCCCCATAAAATATAAATATGATTAAGAAGAGAAATAATTTATTAAACTTTATTTTAGCTTGACGGAAAGAATTTCGCTCCGACGTATCCTCAGGTGCAGTGAGGAATTCAAAGCTACGTCGTTCTTAAAAATTATTTGTGTACGGGTTGGTTTTAATTTGTGAAAATAATTTTAAAGAAATTTTTTAAAGGCTTCGGATTACCAAGTTGTCACAACTAAAATAACCCGAAAAATACTACGAGATTAATAAACTGTCACGGCTAAATTAATCCTTAGTTAGGAAAAATAAATAAATTAATATAAAATAATAATTTAAAACTAGCTTGGGTCACCAAGCTGTCACAGCCAAAATCACCCAAAAAATGAGATTAACAAGCCGTCACAACAAAATTAATCCCTAATTAAGTTTCTAAACTACATAAGAAAAATTCTAAGAAAACAAATAAAGAACATACAAAAGTAATAAACAATTATAAGAAAATTTCTAATAAAACAGATAAAGAGCATAAAAAAAGCATACAAAAAAACCAATTATAAATTAAAAAAACAGATAAAGAGCATAAAAAAATATACTATTATAAACTAATAAAGCAAATAAAGTGCATAAAAAAGCATACAAAAATAAATAATTATTAACTAATGGAGAAGGTAAGCAGACTTACCACAAAGACTCCAAAACTTGGAGTACAGAGCCATGTTGTAGAGAACAGCCTCAACTCAACAAGCTTGATACCCTAAAAATGTATTATGAAGTTAACAAACCGTCACGATTACATTAATCCTCACAGATAAATAAGTTAACAAGTCGTCACTGCCAAATTAACAAACTATCCTAATTCTACTAAAAAACGAAATTTTTACTTTGACACTAGCTTGGTTTTAATCCCAAGCCCAAGTATCTTTAAAAAATATTACTATGACACAAGCTTTAATATAAAGCCTAAGTGTCTTTTTAACTCTTGGAAGAGTCTTTTTGTGTTTTTTTATTTGGTTCTCTGTGAGGGGTGTGTGTGTTGGAAGGAAGGGGAATGAGCTCTTTATATAGAGGGAAGGGAGGAGGAAGGAATGAGGAGTGGGAAATGTGGGACTTCTTAGGAAATTTATTTATTTTCAATGTGAACAACCATTTTTTGACAACCATATCTCGCACTAGAGGGCTTAGCTTGAAAATCGGTTAGGTCAGATTGAAGTATCATATGAGAGGAATATGCCGACCAAATTTGAGGATGATCCAACGGTTCAATTGAGAGAAATAGCTCTCCAAAAACTGCTATCCGAAACAGTGTAGTGGTCTCAAAAATGAACAACCCTCTTTTTTATTTTTTATTTATTTTTTGTCATTTTTAAATATTTGAGACAAAATTGGGTGTTTACAGATTTCATTATAGTCTGTTTCTTCTTCTTGACTATAACCTTTGTAACTAATTTTGCTTTGTTCCTTGTGATTGCACCATTTTCATCAAATTTGTTTCTAAATACCCATCTAGTGCCAATCACTTGATGATCATCCGGCTTTGAGACAAGTTCCCAAACATCATTTCTTGTAAATTGATTGAGTTCTTCTTGCATTGTAAGCATCCAATTTTCATCTTGAATAGCTTCCTCAATTGTTTTGGGTTCAACTTGAGAGACAAAAGCTAAGTGATTGCAAGCATTCCTTAGACAGCTTCTTAACACCCTTTGAAATTTCTCCAATAATAATGTTCATAATTTGTGACTTTGCATACTTCCAATCCTTTTGTAGCTCTTGTTGCTCACTTTGTTGATAACAAGATGAATTACCTTGATCATCATTATTTTCCTTGTTACTAGCTTCTTTATTTTCCAAAGACAAGTCTTCAAAAGTATCTATAATATTATCATCAAGAGACTTTCTTTGCAAGAAAGAGTTAGTTTTATCAAAAGCAACATGAATAGATTCTTCAATAGTCATGGTTATTTTATTGTAGATTCTATAAGCTTTGCTAGTGATGTGCCTCTAGCAGATGTAGTTTTCTAAGCTGAAATTGATAAGAATTGAGTCATAAAAGAGCAATTTATATACATATTTTCTTACTATATTGATTCTTTTCATATCAATGATATTTCTCACCTATTGGTTGTGTTTATATAGGTAGAAGAAGTGAAAACTACAAAATTGTAAAAAGCTTGTTGATGTGACTCCACACAGGTGAACCTTGGGCCAAATTCCAGAGAGTTGGCGCAAGCTGGCGCCACTCTGGCGCAAGATGGCGCCATGCTCCTCAGTACAATTTCTAGAGAGTTGGCGCAAGTTGGCGCCACACTGGCGCCAACCCGCGCCGGTTTGCGAGTTCATAGGACCGCGTTGGTATAAATTCCAGAAAGTTGGCGCACGTTGGCGCCAACCTGCGCCGGTTTGCGAGAAAAGAAAAGACCTTGTGTCTGAAGGGTAATTTTGGAAGAATGAAAAGAGGCGTATAAATAGGATGCTCGTGACAGAATTAGGGACCCCTATTCTATTGAAGAGAGACGACAGTGGTGCTCAGAGAGAGAGTCTGACAAGAATCTATTTCATCTTCTTCTTCCCCTTTTCAATTATCAGTTTATGTTGAATATTGAATTTTTAGCCATGATAATGGTTGGCTAGTTTTTTTTTATTGTAGTTAGGGTCACAAACCCTATGTGAACTCTTGTTACGACGGATTGGTTAGCATTTACTCGTTTATATATTTATCTTTAATTCTACATTGTGCATAATTTCTATCTTCTTTATTAGAACTGATCAATCTGATAGTTGATGATACTTTGAGGTTAGAACCCTAGATAGAAATATTGGGGTTTTTAATCTTGAAAGGGGATAGGATAACAATTTATATGCATACTAGGAATAGATGTATATTTAATTGCAGATGCTTAAATTATTGGGTTCATTACTTAATGCCATGAGGAACATTGCAAGGAATTGGGGTTCCAATTAGGGTTAAAGGGTTAATCTTGCAAGGAATTGAGGGTTAACTACTGAATAATTTTAGATAATAATTTATCTGAGTAATTATATAAATGAATATTGTAAATCAATCCAGAGTAAGAAGCGAGAATCATTTGGTGAGTGCACTCTAGCTACAATGCATTCTCATATTTTTACAAAACAATCTCTGTTTTATCTCTCATAAACAAAAAGCCAAAAATAAGTCTTTACTTTTAGTTCTTATTTTTACTCAAATGAACAACAAATTTCACACACCTATTTGAACTCCTCCCATCTTAAAAGGACAATTATTTGATATTCGATCCCAATCCCAGTGGAGACGATACTTTTCTTATCACTATATTACTTGTGCGGTCGGTATACTTGCCGGTGAGCATCAGCTAGTAAGAGAATAACAAAGAAATATACCTTCATCGGATTTAGCATCAAATTTATCAAGGTTATCCTTACCATTATTTAAATCAGAGCATTTGTAACCAAACACGTGAAAATATGCAATGTTAGGCTTTTTACCTTTGTAAAGTTCATATGAGGTTTTCTTAAGAATAGGCCGAATTAGTTTACGGTTGATTACATAAAAAGCGGTACTTACTGCGTTGGCCCAAAAATACTTAGGAAGATTGCTTTCACTAATCATAGTTCTAGCAAGTTCTTCTAAGACTCTATTCTACCTCTATACAACTCCATTTTGTTGAGGTGTTCTAGGAGAAGAGAAATTGTGACCTATGTCATGCTTATCACAAAACTTTTCAAACTCACCACATGGTCACCTCTTATATGAACAATATTCATGTTCTTCTTATTCATGATATGATTTGCTAATTTCTTAAAAGATATGTATGCATCATTCTTATGTGACAAGAAAAGAGTCCAACTAAATCTAGAAAAATCATCAATAATCACAAGAGCATAGTAATTTCCACAAAAACTCATTGTCCTTGTGGGACCAAACAAATCCATGTGTAATAACTCTAAAGGTCTAGAAGTAGAAACAACATTCTTACTTTTAAAAGAAATTTTAGTTTGTTTCTTTTTTTGACAAACATCACACATTCTATCTTTTTCAAATATAAGTTTAGGTAAACCAATTACTAAATCTTATTTTACTAATTTATTTAGATGATTCATTCCAATATGTGCAATACGTCTATGTCATAACCATGTTTCATCTCTTACTAATTAAGCATGTAGCATCACTTGAAGTACAGGAATCAATTTCAAGCATATAGACATTGTCAATTCCATGACCTATGAATTTAATTCACCATCAAGTAAACTAGTAATGTGACATGTCATGAAATCAAATACAATTTTAAATTGCTTATCACAAAGTTGGCTAATACTAAGTAAATACTATTTCAAACCTTTTACTAAAAGTACACCTTCAATTAAATTTGTAGAAGTGTTACCAATTTTGTCAATCCCTAGTATTTTGCCTTTTATTGTTATCTTCATGAGTAACATATCCATGTTGTTTCATGTTGATTGAAGTGAATTTTGTTACATCTTCGGTCATATGCTTGGAACATCCACTATCAAGATACCACTTGATACTTTTTGCCTTCAAGCACACTTGTACCTAGGGATGTGCAAAATGTCCAAAAGAACCAAACCGATCCATAACCAAACCGCTCCACATTTTAAAAACCGGTTTCATATGAAACTGCATTTTATTTTATAAACTGATTATTTACCAAACCATAAAAATAATTGGTTACCCATGGTTATCCATAACCAAACTATTTTACAATTAAAGAACAAATAAGTATTATCTTTTATCCTTAGCATTAAGATGTGAAAATTACATAAATATAAATCATTTTTAAATGTAACATTATTAGAAAAGTCGCAAATACTAACAGAATTTATCAAAAAAAAATATTTCGTCGAAAATTTGACAAAAATCATATTACGTAAAAAATAGAGACGAATTTTTTTTCGTTAAAACTAGAGACAAAACAAGATTTTGTCATAATCACTGACATAAATGTTTTAGGGACAATATTTCAGTCAAAATTCTTGATACAATCTAAATTCCGTCGAAACTTTCAACAGAAACAATTCTGTCAAACTTTTCAACGAAAAATAATTCTGTAAAAATTTTGACGAAACACATTTCCATAAAAAAATTAACAGAAAATAATTTCGTCAATTTTTTTTACAAAAACTATTTTCGTTTAAATTTTCGACGAAAAATATTTCCAGCAAAATTTTCAACAAAACGCATTTGCAGCGAAAATTTTGACCAAAAATATTTACATAAAAAATTTTGACGAAAAATATTTTCAGCAAAATTTTCAACAAAACGCATTTACAACATTAATTTTGACCAAAAATATTTACGTAAAAAATTTTGACGAAAAAATATTTTCAGCAAAATTTTCAACAAAACACATTTACAGCGAAAATTTTGACCAAAAATATTTACGTAAAAAAATTTGACGAAAAATATTTCAGAAAATTTTTTTGACGAAAAATCTTTCTATAAAAAATCCCGACGAAATTTTTTTTTTGTCAAAGTTCTTTACGGAATCTAAATTTCCTCCAATCATTTCCCTCAAATTTTTTGGCGAAAAATATTTTTATAAAGCTTTTTGACGAAAAATATTTTTGTCAAAATTTTTATCGAAATATTGTTCGTCAGCGAAATTTTTTCATAGAAATGTATTTCGTTGAAAAATTTTGATGGAAATGTTTTTTATCAAAAAACTTGACCTAATTATTTTTCTTCGAAAATTTTCGATGGAAATGTGTTTCGTTAAAAATTTTGACAAAATTGTTATAAAAAAAAAAAAAAAATTTGACAAATTTTTTTTTGTCAAAAAGTTTAACGAATGGTTTCATCGAAAACTTTTGAAGGAATTTGAATTCGATAAAGAATTTTGATGAAATTATATTCCGTCAAAAGTTTTCGAAGAAAATGTGTTTCGTGGAAAATTTTGATAGAAATATTTTTCTTCAAAAATTTTGATGAATATGTTTTTTTGTGAGATATTTTGAGGGAAATATTTTGACTAAATTTATATTCCGTAAAAAAATTCGACAAATGTTTTTTTTTATGGAAATGTTTTCCATAAAAGTAACGTGAAACAATTTCTATAAGAATCATTTCGTCCTTAGAGTTCCAAAACAATGAAGATTCTTGCAAGAAATAGTTGGTCAACTACCTATAACCGGGAGAAACAAACGACTACTTATAAAAATAGCACAATCCATCAAAAATCGATTTTGAATTTGTTAAAAAACTGATTTTGAACTTGATAACCGGTTTATGGTTCATAACTGGTTTTGATTTAAAACTGGTTTTGAATTAAAACCGGTTTAAAACCGGTTTTAAATCAAAACCGGTTATGAACCATAAACCGGTTTGGATAATAAAAACCGGTTTTTAAAAAAAAAAAAACTGGTTCGGTTTGAAAACCAAACCATTTCAAACCGGTTCGGTTTGGATTTTGCCAAAACCGGTTATGAACCGCTCGATGCACATCCCTACTTGTACCTACAAAACAAGCATTTTACTTGACTTTTGGTACCCAAAGGTTCTTGGGTCCATTTAGGTTAGGCTTGGGTAATAGCCTATTATTTGAAAACAAAGGATTTTAAATGCCTTTAACAATCCAAATTTTCTTGTAACCTTTCACATTTTTCTTATACTTGCATTGGTATGAGTTATGGCCTTTTCTTCCATAATAATTGCATTTTATGAATGAAATTTTAGACATATATCCATGATGTTGATCAAAAGTCTTTTTAGCATACAAATTTTGCTTTACATAACCTAAACCATATGTTACATGTGTAGGTTTTTGTCTACCAAGTATAACATTTAAATTTTCTTTAGCACATGTAAACTTTTTTAAGTCATCATTTAACTTCTTTATTTCATCCTTAAGCTTTTCACATGTAGTACATGATATAGAAGATGAAGATGCACCATTAGATAAGACAAGTGGTACTAACATCCTACAACTTTAAAGTTTCATTTTCATTTTTAATATAATCAAGTTGTTCTTTTAAGCAAGCTACTTGTTTTAGCAAGTCATCATTATGCTTTCTAAAAAGTCTAAGGTTCTTAGCAAATTCTATAGCTTCTTAATGTATCTCTTTAAAAGCATTTTTTAATTCATCATAGGAAGGGTCATAAGATGAAGAAATAGAATTTCCCTCACTAGCTTCATCCTCCTCCTTTTCCATCAAACAAATGTTGGCTTCCACTTCACTTGATGAGGAACTTGAGCTTGAAGTATCTTCGTCCTATGCCATGTAACTGTACCGCTGTATTTTTACCCGAAAAAAAATACTAATTATCATTTTTCCAGAAACTTTCTTGACCACTCAATTTTTCGTTTTGAATCCATTTCCAGAGTTAGTTTTCTCATTTGAGACCTTATACTCACATTTCATTTCCTAGGGTTACGTGTTTGGCAATTTACCGTTTTACCCTTTTTACGTATTTTGGTTCTGAATTCTGGATTTTCACTATTCCTACCTTTTAATCCATATTTTAAATATAATTATATGATTTAGAATTACTTGGTGTTATATTAGACTCCGACATGCTTATCCATAATTCTAGTTTTCTGTTAACATCAGTTTTGGTCTTATTAGTAAGTACAATATCATATGCAAATTATAGCATACACCATGGTACTTCATCTTGGATATCCTTTGTTAGTTCATTCACGACTAGAGAAAAATATAAGGACTCAAAGCAGAGCTTTGGTACACACCTACCGTTATACAAAGATAACTTGATATGTCATTACAAGTCTTCACACATGTAATAGCACTATCATACATATCATTAATTGGCTCCACATGCTTTGATGATGCTTTTTTCTTCTCAAAAACTCACTATAGAACCTGTATGGGAATCATATCATCGTCTTCTTGAGATTTATTAACATCATAAGTAAGTTCTTCTTTTCTCGATATCTTTCCATCAATTATTGTATCAAGAAAATAGCCTTCACAGTATATTTTCCATTTTCCGAGCATAAAATGAAATTGATCTACATATACCTTGGTCTCTCTTTCCAAGCATGTTTAATGATTCTCTTCCACAATTTCCTAGTATATATGACTCACATGAATGTCGCTTTGATTTGTGTATTCAAAATTCGACCAAGTGTGTCAAAATTAATTCTTTTTTAAGCAATCATATTGGGAATGTACCTGTATATAAATTGAAGTTTTTAAAGTCAAGATTTCTATTTAATAACATAAGAACTCGCTCAACGAGGTCTCTATTTTTTTTTAATATATTAAAGCAGAAAGCATTTGGGTAAGATCACACTTAATTAAACACTCCAGTTTGGATCGATTTAAGCTACTGTAGAATATTCGACCTATTCTCAATTATTTGCTTTGTCTAGTTGCTACTTGGTTTGGGTTACAATCAGGGGTTACAATAGCGAGAATAAGTCAATTGCTTGGGGTGTTGGACTTGATTATTTCTAACTTATTTAACAAATAAGTAAACCTTAAGCGGTGGTGTTCAAAATTAAATCAATTTAGACAAAATAAAAATAATTGAGACAAAAACTTTAATTTTTTTTTTATAACATTAAGGGGCGAAGCGAAGCCCCATGCAAGCAAAAACAAAACAAACAACCAGAAACAAATAAACAACTACCCATGGTCGATATCCCTACATGGAAAAACTGAAGAAACGACCAAAATATATTAGATTGAACCGATTTCGGATCCAAATTTGAAAATCGATCCATACTAAGGGGGTGTATTGGATTGAGATTTCAAAGGATTTTAATGGATTATTTTTGGACAAAAAAATCCGTTGGTATTCGATTAGGATTTTAATGGATTGAAAAAAAGTCATGTGGTATTCGATTAGGATTTTAAAGGATTATTTTAGAATCCGTCCAAATCCGGTGGTATTCAATTAGGATTTTAAACATTGGAATCACAATCTCGTGGTATTAAAAAATCTGACGATTTTAATGAATTTTCTATTGGTGTGGATTTCGTGAGACTTTTTAGTGAAAATATAAATAGTATGTATCTCTCACAATCTCACCTCAACCCCTAGGATTTCTTGAGATTCTTCTATTGCAGTATTTTTTCTTCATTTGGTAGGTTGACTGCTCGAAATTGGGTTCCGCCATGGGAGCTTCTTCAAAACTAAAAAAAAGAGAGCATATTTTTGAGCGATTTTCATCACAAAATAACCCAGAAACAACAAACCAACGAGATTTAAATGTAATCTATCTCAAAAATAACATATTTTTGAGCCATTTTTGAGAAATTTTGGAAGTTTAAAAAGTGATTTTTCAAGCTATGGGTCGCGGTTTTTCTTGGAATAAAAATGTGTGATTTTTGTATTAAAAACAACATAAAATAGTGAAAAAATAACACGAGAACTTTCGTATTATTTTTTTTTTACATCAATGAAACAATATCAATTTAAAGAAAGATTGAAACTTTCATAATATGAACCCTATATTTCGTAACAATACATTCATGAACGAAATTCCTTCATTATAGGAAACGATTTCAAACATTTTTTGTGTCAATAGATAACTGATGAACCCTTAGTTCATCAGGTTTTTAAGCAAGAATTAATATCAATTTGTGTGATTAAATGGATGGAAAAGAGGTTAATGTCCTGGAAATCTCTCAAATACAAGTCCTGAAGCTTATGTTGAAAATTTACATTGTTTTTGTAGGGAAATGAAGCTCAAGAAGCAAAAGAGAGAAGGAAGAAGATTCTGAAGAATGAGAAAATTCTAAGTGTTGGGCGCTAAAACGCCTAAAACTGAGCGTTTTAGCGCCCTGTTGCACAAAAGATGCTGGTGCTGAACATTAAAATGCCCAAGACTGAGCGTTTTAGCGCCTGAGACAGTTAAAAGCAATTGGGTATCCATCAAGGTTGAGCGCTAAAAAGTCCAGAAATGAGAGTTTTAGCGCCCATGTCAGTTTTCAGTTGTAATTTGTAAATTATAAAAGGACAAGGGGCCTTCACATTCTGACATATTCCAGATATCAAATCCATTCCATCATATCTCATTCTGATTTTTCTCATCACACTAGGAGAAGGGAGATCAGGTCAGATCTTTCATAGATCTGATCTGACTCCTCATTTTCTCTGAATTTCCAAATTCTTAGGATTAGTTCTTGTAATAGTTAGTATTTCCTATGTAATTGCACTTGGAGATTGAAGACTCAACTATCATGTCAATGGAGTTTGATCTTACTTCTCTTGTTTGTATTTCAATTATGTCTTAGGAGAGTCCTTTGTAGTCTGATTCAATGGAACTCAAGTTTGAAATTATGAATGGTTAATTAGATGTTTTGTTTATCTATTATGTGATTGTATGAAGTTGTCTTGATTAATTCTTCATGTTGAGGAATAGTGTAGAACAGACATGTTTACATTGTTTCTCTATTTTTGACAACTTCATCATCAGTGTTCTAGTAGTCAAGGGATTGATGCTAGGATTCTGATGTAATCTTAAGACCTTAATAATTAATGCATGTATTAAGAAAGGAATCACCAAGGGATTGGGGTTTCTGATTAATGTGTCTATCAGGGTAGTAAGGGATTACATCTTGAGATGATAAGAAAAAGGTTGATCAACATCATATAGTAGATAATTCATAATGGAAATTGGTTCATCTATAAATTCATGTTTGAGGGAAAATGACATCTGACTACTTGTTTACAATATAATTTACATTTTATTTATTTATCAAGTTTTAATTCAATTCAGTGTAGTTTCTGGTGACAAGAAATCTATGCAATCTATGAACTTTTGTTTGATTCAACTCAAGTACATATGGTTAGTCAGTGCTTGACACAAATCCTCGTGGGAACGATCTTTACTCATCATTTTATTACTTGTACGACTAGTGCACTTGCTAGATCCGCAACAATAACTAAAAACTTGTTTCTCAAAAGCTCCAAAGCAATTTAAGGTTTCAATGTATCGATTGAAAAAAATTGAGAAATTTTCTAAACTTTCATGTAATTAAACCCAAAATTTCAGATTCAAAATTTTCTTAATATTCAATGAAAATATGCGTATGATATATGATTAGAAAATTCCAAAAACCCCAAGGTTTTCAAGATCAATTGCAAAAATTTCCAAACGAAATTTTATCATGAACTTTAGGTTCTATATGCAAATTTAGAATTATTTTTATAATTAAAAAAATTGGGTCTTATAATCATATATGCATAGCTTTGATACCGAATGAAGAAGATGATTTTTAACCCATTAGATATGAGAAAAGTCGTTGTTTAGTAATCTTGAATGTTTGTTAATTATATATTATGTTTTACTGATTGAGAAAATTATATTTGGTTTTACTTTTTTTTTTATTAATTTCATTGTATTTCTTTGTTATTTTTTGTGTGGGGAAGATTATACTTACAACCTATTTTTTTCTATAACATTTTACAACCATATCTTAACCGTTGATTTACGTCAATCAATGGTTATTTTTTTTGCAAATCAAACTCATTAATTAATATTTAATTTACAATAAATGATAACCGTTGATTGACGGAAATCAACGGTTAAGATATGGTTGTAAAATGTTGTAAACAAAAATAGGTTGTAAGTATAACTTTTCCCTTTTGTATGTAATTTTGAATGTTTGTTAAAAATTCATATGATTTTTTAAAATCTTATAAATCCATATTGTCCTTTCAAATCTTATGAAATCTATTAAAATCCTTTAAAATCCAATCCTATGAAATCTTGTTTGTAAAAAAAATCTTTTAATAAAGTCTATAAAGTCTTTGCAATTCTAAAATGTCTTTTAAAATCTGTAGGATTTTTTATCTCAAAAAAGTTTTTTAAAATCCTAACCAATACACCCCCTAAATTGAATCAAAATTTAATATACATTTTTAACGATAACATTTTATTTAAGAAATTTCATATCGTCTATACTTATTTAGTAACTTTGCTATTATACCTCAAATCAAGCTTAATTAATTCCCTATATGGACATATTGTAGGATTGACAACAAATTGAGAATCTAAATTTATGTTTTTATGCATTCCGATGAATTTGTTTAAAATTGTGTTTATTATATTTTAATAAATTAATTTAGATTTTTATTTGATGTATTTTGTTGAAATTACTTTCTGCTTCGATAAGTTTAAAAAAAAAGATTTATTTAAAAAAAAACTAAAAAACTGATTGAATTAAAACAAGTTTAATTTGAATTGGATTAGATACAATTAATATGTTTAATTAATTAATAGGATGATATTATAAAAAAAAGTGATTAGATTGAATCAGTATTTATTCTTTCTTTCTGAAAACCAATTCAATTCAATGAAACACCTTAAGACTTGAGATTTAAAATGTTTCAAATAACAAAGTCGGTTAATGTATAGACCTTTAAAAAGGAATCTATTTGATTGTAAACAACCATTATTTGCTTAAATTGTTAGGTGATATCACATTTATGATTTTTATATTATATTTCTCTAATATGTCTTCCCATGTAAAAGTTCACTAGGTTTAAAAGGCGGACAACGCATTAAGCCTGACTATGCGTGGTAAGAAATTTTACAATAATTAATTATTATTATTATCTTGTGATCACTTTGTCACTCAAACTTTGATAATATGTAAATAATTATTTTACGGAAAATAGTTTCTCCTTTAACAAAGAGAGTTGTTTTCTCATGTTAGTGAGAGTTCGTTTTGCATGCAATATTTTTTTTATTTTTTGTTTATGGTGGGACCCATTAAAATTATGTGTGTAGGAGATTTTCTAACCTCATGTAAAATGAGAGATGTAAAGCCCATTATTTTAACCCAAAATTTAAGTTGTTAGGTGAAGTTCAATTAATGGTTCTGTATTATATTTCTCTCTCAAAAACATCCTCTCACACAAGTATCTATTGTGGCTTGATGGGTGGATAATTTATCAGACCTCGCTTACGTGTGCTAAGATGCTTTTGATGTGGTGATGTTATATTAATAACTTTTATATTATATTTATCTAATAATGATTAACTAGATTGGCCTATTCATTTATTATAAAATATAATTAATATAAGTATATATTTTTTTGGTACAACTACATAATTTATTAATTATAAGCTTATATAACATTTTTTTGGTACAACTACATAATTTATTAATTATAAGCTTATATAACATTACTTTTATATAAAATATAAGAATTTGATTAAAAATTATACCAATTTGAAAACTTAAAATTGGAAGTTTCTTGATTTATAAATAGGCTTTTGTACTGTGTTCCTCTAAATAGGCTTTTGAATCAGGTAACAATTTTTTTTTCACATAATGACTAAGACTCGTGTCAACGTTTTGTAAAATAAGCATAGGCCTATTTAGAAAAAGTCTAACTTATCCGATCTTATTTCTACCCTTAGTATAGGAATATATTTGGTGAGTCTCTTAGTTTCAGAGTTGATAATTGCTTTTGACTTTGTTTAAAAAATTAAGTAAATTAATCGAGATGCGTGTAAGCTAATCCAAATACTATTTGACTGCAATGAAGATCAAGAAAGCATTGTCTGGTTGTTTGAGATAAATAGGGATTTGAATCATTTATCATTTTTAAATGTCATGATATCGTCTCGTTAGCAAGAGAAAGACATAATTTTATATATATATATATATATATATATATATATATATATATATATATATATATCAAATAGATCCTATAACGAATGGTGTATCTGTACATGATAATAAATAGTATATTTTTTCTTTAACAAGACCAAACTCTATTATTGAAGAACAGCAATATATATATATATGGGGAGGGATCTTTTGACTCCAGAGTAACACTTAAAAGTCTTACTCCTCATCTCAGCTGTTGATTTTCGTTCATCTAACGGTTATAATTCAATAAGTTATAATAATTAATTAATTATTAATTTCAAATAAATGATAACCGTTAAATGAACGGAAATCAATGGCTAAGATGAAGAGTCAAATTTTTAAATCTTACTCTAGAGTCAAATGATCCCTCCCATATATATATATATATATATATATATATATATATATATATATATATATATATAGGGTCAGGATCATTTTACACCAGTGTAAGTTACACTCTTAATCTTATTCGTTGATGTCACTTATATCTAAGGACTCTAATTTTTTAGTAAACTGAGCCATTAGATACAAGTTGATCAATGGTCAAGATTGAGTGTAAGACTTCTAACTCTTACACCGGTGTAAGAATATCATGTCCTATATATATATATATATATATATATATATATATATATATATATATATAATATATATATACCACATTTGCAAAGTGCTTAAATATTTTTTTTTTTTTTTGATAACATTAAATATCTTCATTCATGATTCGCCCTACCGATTAGTCTCATAATTGACTCAAAAAATCGAAGTTTGTGAGAGAATCGAAAAGAGTCAACTCGCCTCAAAAAAATAATTAGGATTAGATAACTCCAATTATATTATATTATATTATATTATATATATATATATATATATATATATATATATATATATATATAACGACGAGTAATTGCTTCCTTGTGTGCATGATACTCTTCTTAGGTTATTTTTTTAAATAAAAAAAAGTTAACAATGGAAAATGGCAAACTTGGACAGTTCGAATATGAATAATTGAATAGATAACAATGTTTAAAAATTATTTGTTTATATATTTTGGTATTACAACAATAACGAATGATTTAATAGTATAAAAAAAAACCAATGGTTGTGGATCTCGATAACATTGTAACTATTTCACTGATAACAGATCAATATTGATTTAAAAAATTAAAAAATAAGATACTTCTGAGTTCCGACTTATAACCGATACCCTTTGGATCTTGATGCTAATCGAATTATCTACCTTACATGCTCAATTTTACCCAATAAGTTTGTTAGTATATAGGTTTCCCATAAATAATTTGAGAAGTCAAATAATATTATGTATTATGGAATTTTCATAAAAAATATTAAAATATTATTTTACCAGTTTCATATTATTGTGAAGCCTTTTAATGGTTATCAAGTCTTCTTTGTGAGTATTTTTTATTGAAAAATTTTAAATACTTGCTCACAACAAGGCTCACCGCATCTTCATCAAGTTTATTATCGGAATTCTCACTTCCTTCTTTCTCCTTTCGGTTACTTGATGTTTAGAATTTTATAGCAATTTTTCGAGTTTTCTTCTTGGATTTCCCCTTCCAGGATAGTGTTATCAACTCGAATTCATGCATTGGAAGCTTGCCAAAGAGAGGTTCATTAGATATTGTCTTCAAAATTTTTAATTCTCAAATAGTTGTCAACTTGACTTGTCATTCCTTATTTAAACTTCTCAAAACCTTAATAACTAATTAAAAGTTTGGATAAGTTTCTAATAAATATAAATGAGAGATGATGTGTATGAACCTCTTTTGCATACTTTAAATACTTTCACCATCACTCATTTCAAATAATTTAAATTTTCTAGTAAGGGAATTCATTTTAGAAATTTTGACTTCACTAGTATCCTCATGTGTTACTTTAAGTACATCCCACATTTCTTTTGTGATTTTACAATAAGCAACACATAAATATTCATCGCTACAAACCACAAGCTTTACAAGTCCTTACTAACCTTATAACCTCACAAAATTTCTGGTATTTGGCTACCTATCACTTTCCTTATTAGATCTCACTCTACCCTCAATATAAAAATACAGTACTATATCACAAAGAAATGAGCTCAAAGAATTATAAAAAGGGCAAGAATGAGTAATAAATGAGTTAGATGCAATGATATTTCTCAATAAATGATGTAATAGTGTCCGGGGGAAGTTTGAGCCATCGGCGACGAGTATTTATAAGTTTCCAAGAAAGTTATTTATAAAGCACTTTGTAAAAGTACATGTTCAAATATGTATAAAGGAATATATCATATATGGATATCTCACCCTCATATTTTGGATATGATTATCTGCATATCCAAATACGAGGCCGTATATTTTTTCATATGACCATGTACATATTCAAATATACCATAACAATAGGCACTTTTTGTTAAAAAAATAATAATATGTAATATTAAAAAGGCATTCACCTGACAATTTAAGGTTTTGGATTGAAAGCTTCAGTGACCACGAGGTCACGAGCTGATCCAATGGTGGACCTGTATGAGTGCAAGGGCGCACACAAATTTTTTAGGAAAAAAATAAAAATAAGATATATTTTGGATCATCAACAAAAATTACGGGACTCAATTTAATCCTTTAGAAAAAAAGTCTTCTCGTGATCCCTCTAAATTTCAAAATAGACCCAGATTAATTCTTTTGAGGGACTAATGTGGATCTTTTTGAATTTCAGATGGACCACGATTTTGATTATATGGGTCTATTTTTGAATTCTAAGGGATCACGAGTCGACTTTTTTTCTAAGTGATTAAATTAGGACCCGTAATTTTTATTAAAGACCAAAAATGTTCTATTGTAACATTTAAGTTGACTCTTGATTACTTTTTTTTATGTTAAGTTAAAGTTTTCTTTTCTTTTTCTGTTTATATTCTTCTGTATTTTAATATATTCAAAAAAAATTTCCTTTATTTTTGTTTCTAAGTGTGCGAACATAAATACAACTTTCTAGGTCTGCTAGTGAGTTGATCTTCACCGCCTCCACTTTCTAGTGAAATTAAGTAAAGTACAAGGTAAATCAAAAATTGGTAGGAGGTCATAGATCAATCCCAAAGGAAATAAAAGGTCCAAACTTCAAGCTCAAAGGCTCTTACGTGTCAAGGTGTGCTAAAGAATAATATAAACCATTAAAAAGCTCTCTCCCAACCGCTCACATCCGCTCATGATTTGTGTTAATACTTTCGATACAAACATGACCCACTTATTATGTGACACAAATAACTTATGTATTGAATATTATTTTCACCAATATTGTGTTGACACGCACAACATGACATAATATGAATATCCTAGAAGAAGAATATTGTGGGTCAGTGTTGTGTTTGCTGGTTTACATGCAACAATACACGAATTATTTCAGGTCAATTTTTGCCATCACGACACAACACGAATTTCTCGTTTCGTGTAAGCTCTCTGTGTTGAACATTGCTATCGCTAGTGGTGAAGGGCGCTTGAACGATGATGATGGCTCTGACCATGGTAGTGGTAGTTCCGATGGCAGTCGTGGGTTCGACGACCTTGAAAACAAGAACAGCTAAAATGTGTTTTTATTTTTCTATTTAAAAACAAAATTAGAAAACAATCAGATAAAAACAAATGACCAAGCCTGTTTGAATTCTCTTTTCAAAAAAAGTTTTTTGATTTTTAGAAAAAAAAATATAAAAAAATTGTTTGATAAAATCTGTTCTATAAAAATAGTTCTAAAATTTTTAACTGTTTTTAATTTTTAGAGTTAAATTTAGAGAATATATCTGATTTATTTTTATTTTGTATTTTAATTTTTAACTTTCAAAATAAAAAAAATCACAGAAAACACACATTTCACTAATTATTCTACAAAACAGTTTTAAGAAAAAAAAAGTCAGAACAAAATTAAACAGACACTGAGTAAGTTTTATTTTGTATTTTAGTTCTTAAAAGTTGAAAATTATTTTCCAGAGTAGAAAACAAAATACGTCCTATTTTTTTTTTTTTTAAATTGTTGTCTCTAAATTTTTAATTTGATAAAGGTGAAAAATTATTTGTAGAAATAAATCAATCGCGTTGAATTAGGCTTTAAAATTGGAATTTAAAAAAATGTTTCATTTTTTTTTGAAAATTATATATTAGTGATTTACGGTTAACAAAATCAGAAAAATATTTCTGCTGCAGATAAATTATCTGAATTTACTCCTAAAACGACGTCGTTTTAGGATTGAAAGATTAAAAAATTATAATTATAAGAACTTTAATAACCATGAAATAAATTAAAATTAAAAAAACATCATGATTTCCATCCCAAAATCACGTGTCATATTGGGCTTACTGCAAATAACTTATCTACGATGAATGTAGAAAAAGCGAACCCTAACAAAATACGGTGTTTATACGAATTAGCGAAGCTTCTTAACACTAAATTCTAGTGGTTTCGTAGCTTTTAAATATTGAAGTCCTGAAAACCTTTCGAATTTGGAGCCTCTGTTACTGGTATAGTGGTATTCCTGACTTCTAATTTTTAATGGTGGCTGGTTTCAGTGCTTTGTTATTCTTTGTATTATTTTTCTGTGATATGTACTCTTTCTAACTTCTGCGTTGAGGAAAGATCCCAATACGTACTTTGCTTCCACAACAAAACAATAATAAACTTTGCTGTTACGTGTAAAGCCAAACTTGTTACTAGCTATTGGTCATACCTCATCTTATTATAAGAAAACATTAATTTTAACATGGACAACAACAAAGTCAAACAGGGAGAAAAAAAATGTATAATAGCTTCCCAAACAAAAACAAAACAAGAATCAGTACTATACACTCAATTTTGTCTTTTTGTATCAATTCTTTTTCCTATTTTAATCACAGGACCACATTTATTACACGATTACACGAATAGTGGTAATCATTTATTTTTATTTTTATTTTTTGGTAAGCTATAGTTGTAATCATTTTTATTATAATCTCAACTTCCACCCATGCCCATGGTTTCAAACATGTATAGCTAGATCAAATTGGATATCTTTCATTTAGATCTTTATAATTCTTAATGTGATTATTTGGAAAAAGGACATCAAACCATGTTTGGGAAGGAGTGTTTTATGAATATGCCTATGTAAATGTGATAGCCGGGTAAATGGGTTTTGACATCAATTTGGTCCAATAGGTAGCTATCCTTTTCCCACGTGATATATGGTATTGTGAAGAAGCTACCGAAATCACTTTATCATTGTATCAGGACATTACCAGCGTACCCCTACTTTTGAGCGCCAAAGTAAAAAAGAGTCGTACCTAAAAAAGTAACGCTCAGAGAGTTGTTCAAAAAATAAACTTGCACAGAGGAAGAAGGAGAGTAACATGCAAGTTGCAGGTGTTGACCATGTTAGTGTTTGTAATCTGAAACCCAAAAATATGTATCACTGAGCTACGATTTGTTGGGCTGCGAGGTAAGGTAAGGGGAAAAAAAAAATCGAGCATGGGTTGATGGTTTTTTTTCTCAGCAGGGTTATTTTTGTAATACCCAGTGCATTTACCCATCTATATGTTACTTACAACCAAACATAGACTTTATAAAAGTTACTTAATTTTCCCATACAAATTTTTTTCAACCAAACAACTTTTTATACATAATCCTATCAAACATAATCCTCCAACCATTTCCCTATACATCACATTTTCCTATATATCATAAAATTTACCCTCAACCAAACACATATCAGAAACACACATATCACTTACCTATCAAAATCTCCAAAATCCCCCAACCAAACACCCCCTGAGAAGTTGCTGAAGTTTTGGTGTTATCTTCTGTGAGCTTCCCACATCGAAGGTCACCCAGCATTCAACAACTCAGCTGGGTTGGGAATCAATGCTCATGACCGTAACAAAACCTCAAACAAAATTCATTTTTATAAGGAATAAATAAGAATTATGTTGTAGGAAAAATAATTTGATTATGTTAACATAAGACAAAATAAAATCATTGAACAAAGTGTCTTATCATTTTTTTTTGTCTTTTAGTGTTGCATAACTTCATGTAACATTATAAGTTAAAGATCCTTTTTTATAATACATCACCAGTAGCAATAAAATATAATAATTATTACTATGTGGTAGAAAATTTTCGTTTATTTTTATGCAAAATAATTGAAATTTTTTATAATGAAATATTTTACTGAGGATTTGGATCCTTTCTTTTTCCAGAAAAAAAAGTTATATTAAATTTTACACTTGAGATTATGCATTTTCCATACACTTATACACAAAGCATAAATCAATGATATTATTGATTAACCACAGCATTTAGTTAATCAAATAGTAATTTATTCCGAATTTATCCGTGATGAATTTCTACTTTTATAACCCATTGTTGGGCCGAGATGTGCTCAGGGAAGTATGAGAGCAAAATATATGAGGAGCAATTAATCACATCAAGAGCAACTCTTCCCAAACCGCGCAAGCATACGCATTAAGTAATATAGGGTCGGTAATGAGCTCCAGATTATCATCCTCAGAAAATAATTGTAAAAGTTGCATTCAAAAGAAATGTAATTAAGAAAATAAAAAAGAAAATAAATAGGAAATATGGATTACTCTTATCAAGGAACCAAATTGTTCTACATTAAAGTTCACCAAAAAGCACTTGTCATCAGCTAATTGAACATGGTCAATAAATCTGAGTGAACTAATCTCTGAGTTTCTTCTTTTAACTTAATTGAACTTGCCTTGAAAGAATCAAATTGTATGGGGAGCAAAGATCTACGAATAGTAAGTAGAGAAATCTAATGTAATAGTTGAAAATCAGTGACAACAGGACTAGTAATGAAAACAGAGAGCAAGAGGGCGATGCGAAATGAACTTTGAATTCTTTGTAATTTTTTGTAAAGTGTAGGAGAGAGAATTAATGTTGATTCAATGATAAAAAGAAAGACATAGGTTATGGTTCGATATTTTCACCCTCTTGGTCGACCCTAATATCTCATCTACTCTTAATAATAAATTATGCTCCCAGCGAACATCCTGGCTGTAGAGCCAGATTCCTCTGTCTCCAAAATAACACTAAAGCAATCTGGAGCAAAAGGCCTTTTACACCAAACTACTTAAAGAGTTCTTTGCATTGAAACTCAAGGGAAATTATGTTGCCATCTTTTCCCAAAGGTAGGATGAAGGAATTGCTAATTAAGACAATTTACACATAATTGTGTTTCTCATTTTGGGTGCTCCTCTATCTCAGAGTAAACAACCTAAGGTTCCTGTTGGTGCTCCACATCCCTTTGAAATAGGTTACAATCAGGGGTTATCCTTCAATGTCGTTAGCAGACAAAGGGTTTCACAACTACAAATCGATTATACCAAGAAACTACTCATAATTCATTAAGAAAGAGCAAATTTCATCATAAGATCAACCTAAGACTAAGAGGGCTACTTCACCCTAACCTACTAGAGTAACTTAGCTCATGCTTAGGAGCATGATATAACTTAAAAACAGAAAATTACAGAGAAAATAAGCTAAAAACGTTAATGGTGTGTCTAGAGGTTGAAGATGAAGATGATATATTGTGCACTTAAGGTTCTCTTCCTTTCTCATAGGTGCTTACTCCTTCTGAGTTGATCTTGTTCGTCCAAGCGATCAATGGTTTAGCATTCTTCAAATCCTCTCCAATAAAAGCATTGCTCCTTGCTAGGTCAGCTTTATTGACAGTTGTGGTCCCCCCCTTCTCTTACAACATTTTCTCTAAAATTCACATTGTTGAGGTGCTGCACACATTCTCCTTTGACATCGCTGACGTGGTAGCTCCTGATTGGTTGCTTTTGCTCAAAGGATGTTGTCAAGATGCTACTTTATGCTTTATTGTTTCCTTTTTGTCTCTTTCTACTATCTTCTCTTCCGAGCTTCCTTTATTGCTAAATTGGGTATTCTTTAATTGGGCTTTAGGTTTCCTGCAAAGAGCAATTTAGCCCACTAAGCTCATGAAAATAAAATCAGGCTAAAATGCTCCCAGTACAACTCTAATCCAATATTTAATGATTGCTCCAGCCTAATTTATCAAATAATTGCTCCGGGGAACAAGCTTGGATAAACTGGGGTTCTTGAAGGATCACTCCGCCCCACGTTCACTTACGGGTATAATAAGTGCAACAAAATAATAAAATGCATAATGCTGGATATATAACATGTAATATGTGCAATATCAATATCTATTGGCCAAAAACAAGTATGCATTATGCACGTCTGCAACATACTAAAAATATATGAAGATTACCCCCATACCCTACACCCAAGGATGTCGCCTGCTGTTGCGACTCGGCAAGTGCACCGGTCGTAAAGTAATAAAGTGTACTGTAGTACGAGATTGTTCCCACGGGGATCAGAACCTTCAAGCACTAGTTCGCTAATTGCGTTTTAGTTGGACAATCAAGAATTTAGATGAAGAGAGTTGTAATTGAAGAACTTGAAAATTAAAGACAAGTAATGAAAAGCATTCAATTAAAGAAAATTCAGAATTAAAAAGAATGAATCAAAAGATGATGTTTGATTAAAGAATTTAAAACAAGCGTAGTTAAGGTTTCGACTTCCCCCAATATCCTCAATATGTTATGAATTAAATAGTCAAGAATCTGTTTCTTAATTTATTCCCAATCAATTCTATCAAAGTTAACTAGGGCTCAATTCCTTGTTACCCTAAATCTACGTGATTTTGAAAGAACTCTAGTTCCCCGATTATTTCCCAAGAAAACATGCATTAAGATCAAGAATTTCAAGATTGCATAATTACCCTATGTCTATCCCTAGATCACAAGGATTATGATAAATTATCAAGTCAGGTTTCATGCACCAACATCCCTATTGCCATACAATTCCCCAAAATCATTCTATAAGGAACAAACTCATAGAAAACAATAAATACAGATAATTTATTCAATTATAAAAAAAATAGGATTCAGAGACAATTTAATTCATAAACATAAAGATTCAATTGGGTTCCATCTACCCTTAACTACATAAAAGACTAGCCTAGCATACTGAATTGAAAAACAATAATAAAGAAAAGGGAACCCCAAGCCTCCATTGATGTGATGTTGACTTGGTTCCTCAATGATCCTGTAACAGCCCGTTGTACAACAGTATTGTTAATCTTAATTATGATATTAAGCGCAGTTACAATCACAACAATTCATTTATAAAAAAACGAATAAACTTTTTCCGTTATTACGCGAGTATTTAAACAATAAAAAGCGTAATAGTTAAAAGCTGTGAACGTAACTGTAAACTCTTTGCGGAATACTTATTTAAACTACTCTTCTAACTTATTTTACTTATTAAAAGCCACTAAGGGGTTCCCATAAACCCATTTAGCTAATTTCTCAATTTTACGTTTTCTACCTATCCGAACATGGTTCGGTAATTATTTTTCTGCGGACTCACCGCAAAAACCAGACCTTCCTTTCTAGCTGTATTTTTTTCTTACTTAATTACCTTTCTAGGAAGCTATCAAACGCTTTATTTGGAGCTCGTTTGCTCTGGTTATCGCCGTTTGAAGTTGAACAAGCAAAACTGCCAACCAACCCCAAAACAGCTCTGAACATCCTTCACTCCATGAATTACTGAACAAAATACACTCATCCAATCGCTCTCAAATATTTACACCACAAACTAGACACCTCAACCTTCAATTTGATATATCATATTAATTTGACTGAGAAAAAAGCGGGAATAAAATTCCCAAAAGCTGCCAAAAACAGGCCCAGCATAGGAGCGTTCTGGACAGTCCGTGTTCACAGGCTTCTACAGGGCTGCGTGCAACCCAGAATATTCTCATATTTTAACACAATGTAGGTGACATCTCAAACTTTAAAATGGCATATGGAACGTCCCTATCGACGAACCTCTATGCAAGGAGATATGCTCTCCTGGAGTTCGCCTAGATTCTGCCAATTCTACAGAAAATTCGCCAGAGTTTCTTTTATTTTTCCTAGAATCCCCAAATTTGCAAATGCTCTCTAGTACCTCAAATGTACCTAATAACCAATAAGTCGCTCACACAAGGACCAACAATGGCTTGGGGCACTTACAACCTAACTCAGTTTATATTTATTACACAGTTCATACCATATGACACACTTTATAAATCCTTAACTTGTTTCAATCACCAAAGTCCGTTTACATGCAAATTCTCAACATACAATTAATCATAAACATAAAATAGGCCTAAAGCCCTTCCATCATAGTACATCATGTATCCATTGTACAATTACAACATTTAACATAACTATTACAACTTACAACTTCAAACTTTAAATTACCACTTGAAACATAAAGCTTAAAAGACATATACAACTAGACTTAGGCAAAATGACATGAACAAATATGACTATGAAACTCATCCTACGTACATATGGGATGTTCATGCCATAAGTCTAGCCTAGGCCACATGGCCATCAAAATGCAAAAAAGTAAAAGTGCTCGGACTAATCATCCTACAGGCTTCTTGCCCGCCGCTCCGGTGCCACTGCTACCTTCTGAAATAAAGACCCAAGACGGGGTGAGATATACGAATATATCTCAGTAACCCAGAGGTTCTGGAGAAAACTCCGCCCAATGGCTCACTTCGATGCATATAAATAATATAAAATAACCACTTTTCAAAACGGGATAAAGCAAGGAATTTAGAGAAACTGGGGAATATAGGAATACAAAATACGACGAAGCGGGAATGGTAGCTACCAATACCACGCAACGTCCTCGGCATATAAGCCTATGGGTCTCATCCAAGGCGTGTTCCTAGAACATCAACCAAGGTACCCCTCCCATCCGCATACACCCGAAACTTCCTAGTGTGCTTCTATCCGGATGACACACCACGACCCTAGGTCAACTGGAACTCGCTCTTGGAGACCTATCCAGTGGAAGTCCGAACTACCCGAAGGCTACACTGTCTACTGGCCAGAGACTTGGTACATAAGTACCCTCATAAATACTACATGCATGCTCATGTTATTCTACACTACTCATATACATTTCCCCATCACCCTCAACGGGTATGGTGGAACACACAAGGGGAACAAGCCCCAGTACCAAGAGGTTACCTTAATATGTTCCTCCACTTAGCTCCAAAGAAATTTACGTTCCAAACTTGTTACTCAATAGAATGCTACACAGAAGACATTCCCAATTACTCAAAACTCATACGAACACATGCCAATTAACAATTATACAAGCATGATTCACCCACTTACCTCAATCCCACTTGGTCCAGGACCAAGGGCAATCCACCGACTCACGGTTCTGGGTTCAAATCGACGTACGACGACCTACAATAACCATGCACGAACCGTCAGTACACGGCAATTCTATCAAAACGCGAAAAACGTCAAAATCCTCCCCACACCCTTGTAGGTTCGGCCATACACGTGTAATTTTGAGATTTATTTTTCTAAATTTTCTTTCTCATTTTATTATACTTGCTTAGGTTACCAAAAGGCCATACCAAGTGCCGTTTTTCACTTTACGTCTTTTAAACAACGTTTTGTCTAACATTTTACCCTAGGATCCTTTATGACATTTCACACCCTCAATTATTTTTCATTGATTCTTACACTTTCCAACCACCACACAACCCATTTAAATACCATTTAATACATGATACATCATCCAAGCCATGCAAACAACATCAATTCCTTACAATTCTCTAATTGGCCGAATTGTGGCCTAAACAATTCCAAAGGATCTTCACTCCATTTTGACCATTCTACACTTCATACAATCTCATTATATCAAAATCCAATCATGCAACAACTCACCAATCCAATCCTAACACAATTTCAAAATCCAAAGTCATGACAACCTTAAATTTCTCTAAGTTAAAAATACACATTTTTCCTCAATAATTTTTATTGCATTTATAGCTAATACACATTATTCTAAGACACATTCATGTACAAACTTTTTTCAAATGAGCTCTCTAAACACATCAATCACAAAATCCCCCTTTAGGGTTCAAGAAATCAATCACATGATTCAACCGTTTAAAATACAAGGAAACTCACCCAAATGCAAGGCACAAGGCTCCTCCTAACCATACTCCACCATTGGAGCACCTAGAAGCTCCATGAACACAAGCCGCGTCCTTGAGGAGGAGATTTCGCAAAATACAGCTGGATTCAAGGCTCAAGAGTACCACCAATGGCTTTAGAAGGCAATTTCCATCAAGTTTCAAGCCAAAGATCACTTGATTTAGTGGAGAAATGGTGTAGTTATGGAGAAATGAAGTTTCCAAAGCCATTTTTGCACAATAATGAAGGGCTGCGGGTTTGGAGAAGAAGGAGGGAGGAAGATGATGATGTAATAGTGGCTTTGCCATGTGGCAAGGTTCACTTAAGTGGGGTGGGTCCCACCGCCACCTCATGCGTTTTAAAATTAATTCTAAACTCCCTCCGATTCCACTAAACGTCCATAATTTCATAACCTATTTAGAAACTCTAATTTTTAACATTAACCATTGTCCTTTAATTACCCTTGATCAGATGAATCTGGAGTTTTCCGGTCGTTCGGAGAAAATGTTGTTTTAAGCTGTTGCGCGCGCCGTTGGTACGCTTCCCCAAACTTACTTATTTCCATCAAATTTTATCAGAAATTATATTCCCTAGTTCTGTAAACCATTTATAACTTGTATTCAAAACCTAGAGCTCAAAACTCAATCGACATGCTTTACGGTGCAACTGTACCGCGATATTTTTACCCGGTAAAAACACTATTCACTGAATTTTCTGAAACTTGCCATCCACTCAATTTTTCGTTTTGTATCCATTTTCAGGGTTACTTTTATCATCTGAGACCTTCTACTCAATTTTTATCTTCCTAGGGTTGCGTGTTGGCTAATTACCGTTTTGCCCTTTCTTTGTATTTTGGCCTAATTTTCAGGATTTTCACTAATCCTTCCCTTTAATCTTCACTTAATATTTTAATATATATAATTTAGAATTGCGAGATGTTATAATCACCCCACCTTTTAGAATTTTGTCTGCAAAATTAACATCCTAACGATCCCGTAACTCGGGATGTAACCGGAGAATCTCATCTTTCCATTCTCAACTAGCCTCCTTAGGTGTGCATCTTTACAATTTTACTTTCGTCACATGCATAACCTCATTTTTGTGGTATCCATCGTTACCCAATCCTTCACAAAACTTGACAATTTCGGTGCTATGACTTTTTAATTCACAATACTTTTAATTATTTTTTTTTCATAGTTTACAGTTGCATTTTCGCTAATTTGTAGGTAATAATATACCATATTACAAATTTGTCTGTATCATTTCACCTCATTCTCATCTCTATCTATCTTTCTGATCCAATGTCCTTCTCAAAAGCCTCTAGCCGTTTCCATAATAGGCTCTAACCGTTCTCATGCATACTTACTGATTATTCCTGGAATCTTTCCAACTCACACTTTCTTTAATAGTTAACTCTTTTCGTTGTCCTTACTGTTTCAACAATACCCCAACATTTCCATTATACCAGTCTTTTCCATTGATGTTACTAATCTTACCATTTCGTTGCTTCCTTAGCTTTCACACAAGCTCATACTTCTTAGTTTCAGTTGCCTGCTACAGCACCCAAATAATCTCAACTCACATTACATTCCATTTTTACATACTTTTCTTTACTTTGTCCTGTGTCTCCATATCTTATTAGATAATTACCACTATGTCTTTCTCTTTGGGACTCGAAGCTAACAATCCTCACAACAGCTCATACTCCCTGTTAATCTATTTATAACTAAACCATTTAAACTCTATCAATTTAGCCCTCTCAGAGCCTAAACTCAGCATCCATCAGTGCCTTTCGTATCAAAGGTATTATGCCTAAGGTTTTCACCAAGTAACCATTTTTACTCATCATTCTGTAACAATATTATAGATTCAACATAATTTTTCATTCATTTATACCACCATTTCCTCATTATCGACATTCTTATCATAGATGTCCAACTTTAAAATACTATAACCTCACAGCTTTAGTAACTTCCACCACACATTGGCTAATCAATTTCCAAACATATTCGTTCTACCACGTGGAACTAATTTCATTCTTAACAATTTTCAAAATTTTATCAATAATTTGTATTTCAAGGGACCTATCTCTCACACTTAGCATGTGTCACTACCGTACTCCAAAGTACTCCATCGAGTTATCAACCTTTATTTAATCATCCTAATTTAAATTACTGATCCTTATTAAACATCTCCACTTAATTCATCACAACTAACTTCTTATGAAAGGCCATCAAGCCACCATCTTAACTGCACGTTTTTTCCTCGCTGGTCTTCCTAGCAAAACATTTACGCACTTATCAGTATTACAAATTGCTATCCTTTCTCGTAGGGTACGGACCCCTCGATCACTTCACAATTTCCGTGAAATCCAAAATCCATATCACCACACTTGGTACACACATATACGGACCCCCCTAATGCTCAGAACCATACCTCAAATACCTTCTCATGACGCCTCACATATTATATCCCATTTGGTATATTACTGTCCATTTAGACTTATCTGATATCATATCTCGCGTTTTTCACACGACATAATCCTCCGAATACAGTGGGTAAAATATCCTCAGGTCAAACCCCTCGAGCTCTTGCTGTCCTAAGGGCCCCAGATGTAAGTGACCCACCCATCAGAGAATCTGCCCTTATGATTCACGCAGTAATAGGTAATCTACCACTAGCTGCCCCTGTGCTAGGAGCATCACTAATTGTTTCTTATTTGTGCATTTATATAAAACGCCTCAACTATACTAGCAGCCCCATCAATGCGAGATACTTCTTCATCTCATATTACTCATATAAAATAATAATAGTCTCCGGGAACATAATCCGCACGGAGATAGCTATACACTCTGTGCACATAGGCCACACAGAGACATACATGCTATCAAGTCGTATTACATGCACCCAATGCATAGAGGAATTTATATTTCTATAACTTATCTGCATATACAGTAAACTTGTACCAGTACACTCCAGATCACACATGGACCCAGTCCATTTGGTATCTGTATCACATCCGTATATAACGGCAAATATCTTTGGTATATTCACATGGGACTACCCCCAAAAATAATAATAGTAGTGGTATAATATACACCTATTACATATAAGTCAATTCACTTTACTCTCTCGTTAAATTCTTCTCACTGATAGCTTACTTTCATTTTGGTTAACCGTCAGACCTGGTTTATAACATAGTCATTATTATAATAATTCATATTCTCTCATAATTTCGTACACATTTCCTAACTCTTAATAGTTTCTTCTGTCATGTTACTGTTCCAATCCATAGTCCATTATTTCTTCCTTGATTATTCTTCTCACAGATTGCTTACTTTTCTATTTTGGCCAGTCACCTGACATGGTTCATATCATAATCTCTATTCCAGGAATTCAGAACTTTTCTCAAGGTTCTGTTCTCACATCTCTTAGTATAATGTATCATATTTCCACATATAATTCTCATCACACAGGGGTGTTCTAAACCCAACAGTCCTTGCAGTAATAATTGTTCATCAGTTCTTGCACTGAATTTACACGTCAGTCCTTGCACTGACAATTACCTCAGCTGGCAATTACCTCAGCTCATTAGCTAATCTTATCATTTTCTTTTTTACATCTTAGTTCTTTCGCTAACTACATAATTCCACAATCTATGCACCTTAGTTCATACACTAATCATACTATCTCGCCTTGTTGTACAACAATAACTCACAAACTCCTATCACCGTTCTAATCCATTGTCTGCTACGGCTCACCTAAACCTATACTCAATATTGTAGAACAACCCATCAATTTTCCTGCTCACTTCTACCCTTGGGGGTTGTAGAATATTCATTACATTGAAAATACGTCCACTATGTCTATTAATCCACATCAAATACTAAATGATTTCACGAGCACACTACTATTAGTAGTATATACATACCGATCACTAAATCATAATTCCCTTACAATTCTCATTACTATCTTACATATGATTATGCAATTCAACCATCCTATCCATTTTATCTTTGACAAGTCTGCCAATTTGAATCGACATCCATTAACTACAATAGTGCCTTCATCGTACTTTTATCTTATGTCATCCAGGGCGATTCTCTCAACTCCTTCCCTATACAATAATACATAATTAATTCATCTCACCTATGTTTAATCAACACTACTTCCTTATGGATTTAAATCCTATAATTCAATATCTCTCAAATTAACACTTCACTAGCATAATAATTTCAAGTGGTCCAATTCCTTAGGATTAGGCCTCATATCTTCCATTTGTTTCACTACATTAGCCGTCCCAACTCGTTCAAGTGTACACCATCTATCAGGAACTTATAACTTCTAATCAAACAGAACATATTCCAACTCGTACCTAAGCATACCTGTTCATATCTTCCAATAATTCGTCAGGTTCTAAGTCACTCACCAAGTCCACCTGTACATAATTGTTTTACTATACTACACTTATACATAGAAATTTTACCAATACTATCTTCATATTATAAACCCTTCTCAATTATATATTTTGTTTATCCACAACACTACAATTTCTCCTATGGTAGTACTGTACACACCATAGGTTTGTTTACAATTTTTTTACTTAGGATACAACTTTATAATTTCAACAAAAGGTTCAGACAAAACACTTAAGTCTGTTTTCTTTAAGTCCTCTATTATTCATATTTTTACCTACCGCCATCTCATGTCCATGGAGCAGTTAACACTGCAGCCACAACATCAGGCTAAGGACTCACACTCGGTGTTCCAAGGTTACCACGCAGGCTTCTTACGATGACCATGCATGTAACACAAATGAATGGGTTGATCAGACCCACACTAAGGAATCACATATGCAGTAATCGATAAGAATCTACATACAACTATGCAACACATAACACAACTATACACTATCAGAGTTCCCTAACAAAACTGCTTTGATACCATAAAATGTAACAACCCGTTGTACACCGGTATTGTTAACATTAATTATGATATTAAGCGCAGTTACAATCACAACAATTCATTTATAAAAACACGAATAAACTTTTTCCGTTATTACACGAGTATTTAAACAATAAAAAGCGTAATAGTTAAAAGTTGTGACCGTAACTGTAAAATATTTGCAGAATACTTATTTAAACTACTCTTCTAACTTATTTTACTTATTAAAAGACACCAAGGGGTTCCCATAAACCCACTTATCTAATTTCTCAATTTTACGTTTTCTACGTATCCGAACATGGTTCGGTAATTATTTTTCTGCGGACTCACCTCACAAAACCAGACCTTATTTTCTAACTATATTTTTTCTTACTTAATTACCTTTCTAGGAACCTATCGCACGCTTTATTTGGAGCTCGTTTGCTCCGGTTATCGCCGTTTGAAGTTGGACAAGCAAAATTACCAACCAACCCCAAAACAGCTCTGAACATCCCTCACTCCATGAATTACTTCAGAAACTCCACTCATCGAATCGCTCTCCAATATTTACACCACAAACTATACACCTCAAACTTCAATTTGATATATCATACGCTTAATTTTACTGAGAAACGAAGCAGTAATAAAATTCCCAAAAACTGCCAGAAACAGCCCCTGCATAGGAACGTTCTGGACAGTCCATGTTCACAGGCTTCTACAGGGCTGCGTGCAACCCAAAATATTCTCATAATTTAACACAATGTACGGGACATCTCAAGATTTAAAATGGCGTATGAAACGTCCCTATCGGACATCTGTGGAAGGATATTTACTCTCCCAAAGTTCGCCTAAATTCTGCCAATTCTACAGAAAATTCGCCAGAGTTTTCTTTATTTTTCCTAGAATCCCCAAATTTGCAAATGCTCTCTAGTACCTCAAATGTACCTAATAACCAATGGGTGGCACACACAAGGACCAACAATGCCTTGGGGCACTTACAACCCAACTCAGTTTATATTTATTACACAGTTCATACCATATGCCTCACTTTATAAATCCTTAACTTGTTTCAATCACCAAAGTCCATTTACATGCAAATTCTCAACATACAATTAATCATAAACCTAAATTAGGCCTAAAGCCCTTCCATCATAGTACATCATGTATCTATTGTACAATTACAACATTTAACTTACATATTACAACTTACAACTTCAAACTTTAAATTACAACTTGAAACATAAAGCTTAAAAGACATATACAACTTGTCTTAGGCAAAATGACATGAACAACTATGACTATGAAACTCATTCTACGTAGATATGGGATGTTCATGCCCTAAGTCTAGCCTAGGCCACATGGCCATCAAAATGCAAAATAGTAAAAGTGCTCCGACTAATCATCCTACGAGCTTCTTGCCCGGCGCTCCGGTGCCACTACTTCCTCCTGAAATAAAGCCCCCAAGACGAGGTGAGATATACGAATATATCTCAGTAACCCAGAGGTTCTGGAGAAAACTCCGCCCAATGGTTCACTTCGATGAATATAAATAATATAAAATAACCATTTTTCAAAACGGGATAAAGCAAGGGATTTAGAGAAACTGTGGAATATAGGAATACAAAATACGACGAAGCGGGAATGGTAGCTACCAATACCACTCAACGTCCTCGGCATATAAGCCTATGGGTCTCATCCAAGGCGTGTTCCTAGAACATCAACCAAGGTACCCCTCCCATCCGCATACACCCGAGATTTCCTAGTGTCCTCCTATCCGGATCACACACCACGACCCTAGGTCAACTGGAACTCCCTCTCGGAGACCTATCCAGTGGAAGTCCGAACTGCCCGAAGGCTACACTGTCTACTGGCCAGAGACTCGGTACATAAGTACCATCATAAATACTACATGCATGCTCATGTTATTCTACACTACTCATATACATTTCCTACCATCACCCTCAACGGGTATAGTGGAACACACAAGGGGAACAAGCCCCAGTACAAAAGGTTACCTTAATATGTTCCTCCACTTAGCTCCAAAGAAATTTTAGTTCCAAACTTGTTACTCAACAGAATGCCTACACAGAGGACATTCCCAATTACTCAAAACTCATACGAACACATGCCAATTAACAATTATACAAGCATGATTCACCCACTTACCTCAATCCCACTTGGTCCAGGACCAAGGGCAATCCACCGACTCACGGTTCGGGGTTCAAATCGACGTACGACAACCTACAATAACCATGTACGAACCGTCAGTACACGGCAATTCTATCAAAACGCGAAAAACGTCAAAATCCTCCCTACACCCTTGTAGGTTCGGCCATACATGTGTAATTTTGAGATTTATTTTTCTAAATTTTCTTTCTCATTTTATTATACATCCATAGGTTGCCAAAATGCCATACCAAGTGCCGTTTTTCACTTTACGTCTTTTAAACAACGTTTTGTCTAACATTTTACTCTAGGATCCTTTATGGCATTTCACACCCTCAATTATTTTTCATTGATTCTTACACTTTCCAACCAGCACACAACCCATCTAAATACCATTTAATACATGATACATCATCCAAGCCATGCAAACAACATCAATTCCTTACAATTCTCTAATTGGCCGAATTGTGGCCTAAACAATTCCAAAGGATCTTCACTCCATTTTGACCACTCTACACTTCATACAATCTCATTAAATCAACATCCAATCATGCAACAACTCACCAATCCAATCCTAACACAATTTCAAAATCCAAAGTTAAAAATACACATTTTTCCTCAATAATTTTTATTGCATTTATAGCTAATTCACATTATTCTAAGACACATTCATGTACAAACTTTTTTCAATTGAGCTCTCTAAACACATCAATCACAAAATCCCCCTTTAGGGTTCAAGAAATCAATCACATGATTCAACCGTTTAAAATACAAGGAAACTCACCCAAATGCAAGGCACAAGGCTCCTCCTAACCATACTCCACCATTGGAGCACCTAGAAGCTCCATGAACACAAGCCGCGGCCTTGAGGAGGAGATTTCCCAAAATACAGCTGGATTCAAGGCTCAAGAGTACCACCAATGGCTTTAGAAGGCAAATTCCATCAAGTTTCAAGCCAAAGATCACTTGATTTGGTGGAGAAATGGTGTAGTTATGGAGAAATGAAATTTCCAAAGCCATTTTTGCACAATAATGAAGGACTGCGGGTTTGGAGAAGAAGGAGGGAGGAAGATGATGATGTAATGGTGGCTTTGCCATGTGGCAAGGTTCACTTAAGTGGGGTGGGTCCCACCGCCACCTCATTTGTTTTCAAATTAATTCTAAACTCCCTCCGATTCCACTAAACGTCCATAATTTCATAACCTATTTAGAAACTCTAATTTTTAACATTAACCATTGTCCTTTAATTACCCTTGATCAGATGAATCCGGAGTTTTCCGGTCGTTCGGAGAAAATGCTGTTTTAAGCTGTTGCGCGCGCCGTTGGTACGCTTCCCAAAACTTACTTATTTTCATCAAATTTTATCAGAAATTATATTCCCTAGTTTTATAAACCATTTATAACTTGTATTCAAAACCTAGAGCTCAAAACTCAATCAGCACGCTTTACGGTGCAACTGTACCGCGATATTTTTATCCGGTAAAAACATTATTCACTGAATTTTTTGAAACTTGCCAGCCACTCAATTTTTCGTTCTGAATCCATTTTCAATGTTACTTTTATCATCTGAGACCTTCTATTCAATTTTTATCTTCCTAGGGTTGCGTGTTGGCTAATTACCGTTTTGCCCTTTCTTTGTATTTTGGCCTAATTTTCAGCATTTTCACTAATCCTTCCCTTTAATCCTTACTTAATATTTTAATGTATATATAATTTAGAATTGCGAGGTGTTATAATTCCAGCGCTCCGCAACAGGATTCCTCTTTTCGTCTTGGTGTAATGCTCTGGACTTGTGAATTCGTGTCTTGGTCTAACCCCAAGCTCCTTTATTTATAGCCATTGAAGTTGTATCCTTCTTGTAGATTGGTGGTAGATTTAAGACTTTGAATCCTGTTATAATAATCCTTCTTCAATCTGCCTCTGAATCAAGGTTGATATGTTTCCGCTTTAGTTCCAGTATCACAATCTGGCAAATCTTAATTAAATCTCAGCAAATCTTTGTTGTCTGGAACGTGGTTGGGTGCTCAAGCGCGCTGTTGGACGCTTGAGCGTGCCAAAATGCTTAAAATTGTTGTTGTTGCCTGCCTGAGCGCGCTCGAGCGTGCTACTGGGCGCTCGAGCGTGCTCTTCGATTCTAAAATCTTGTCTTCTTGGGCGCTTGAGCGTGCATCTATGCGCTTGAGTGTCTTGACTTGCCCAGTTTGGCTGTTTTTCCTGCTTCCAAACGCTCGAGCGTCCTTGTGTGCACTTGAGCGTGCTCTTCTGGCCCTTGAATTGTAATATTTTGGCTTCCCTTGGTTCATATTGAGCCGCTATTTCTTCGTCATGATTTCTTTAGCACTTTTAGTATAATGACCCTAACTGGTAAATCTTAGTTAGAGATTTAATTTAAGGATTTCAATGCCATAATTAGATTCAGTGAGCGATTTCGAGTATTTTGACTGTAATCATGACTATGTTATGAACAGTGCGTTCTGCCAGAGAATTTATAGTTTTGTGAATTAACCGGTAGAGCTTAAATGAGCAAAATGATTTTTGGAACATAATTTGACAATTCTGATGACAAATAGGAGTTCAGAACGAAAAATTGTATAGTCTAGCACTTTCCGTGAAAATCTCGTGAATAGTGTTTCTACCGGGTATTTTGTACTGCTGTTTAAGCAACCGATAGAGTCCAGAAGCAAATAATTGATGAAATAAGAATAAGAAAGTCCAATATATGCCAAGCAAGTCAATATGGGCCCAAGAAAATAATAAGTTTATAAGTTTTAAGTTCAGAAGTGAGCGAAGTACAGTTAGTGATTCACAGTGCATTTCGTCAAAAACGGTGCATAAACCATACTGTGAATTATGAATATTTTTTTTGTAACAAATAAAAATTAATGTAAATGATTTTAGAAAAATAAAAATATGTTCGTAGCTTTAAGTTAGTTCTGGGTCAATTTAAGTTAAAATACGAAATAAAAAAACATCCGACGAAAAGGGCCACATGTGCCTATATAGCCTTGTCACTTAAATGAAACACTATTCATTTCAGATTTTCTTCTTCTCTCTCTTGCATGGCCGAGCTGCACATGGAGGGGAAGGGGCTAGGGTTTCAAATTTTCCTTCTTTGATTTCTTCATCATCCATCCACCAAATCCAATGACCCACCACATGAAATTGATTGGAAACCACTCAATGAATCCATTCCACCTATCCATTTGAGCTATAGTTGAGTGTGTGAAGAGTTATTCCTCCTCTCATTTTCGAGTTACTATTCATTGGAGGAGAAAAAGTGAGTTTTTGATGGAGCTTGGCTTGGAGGTTGCTTTCTAGGCTTTGGGAAGTTGATTAGTGGTAAGAAACCTTTGTTTCCATGATGTTATTTTGATGGTTTGTGTCATAGAAATTGTGAGCATGTGTTGGTGTGAATTAAATTAGTTTAAAATTTGAATTGATGATGGATTGATGATGTGTTGGATATAGGAATGTGGAATAAGCATATGAACATGTATAAAAATTGGAAAAAAAATCCCATGATGACATACCCTAGATTTCGGCCTTGATAGGGTAATTAGGGGTGATGCACAAAGATTTATTGTATGTATTGGGAAGGTTTAATGTGCTTGAATAAGAGGAAATTTGATGAGTTAGTAAGAATGTTAAATTTGAAAGAAAATCCTTTGAAACATACCCTTGATGTTCGGCCTTGAAGGATTTAAAGAGCTTGAGATTCCCAAAAATTAAATAGGAACTTGGTATATATTATACATTTATGTACGTGTAGTTGTTAAATTAAGTGAGGAAAATGTATTGTAAAAGAGAAGGATCCTTGGAAATTCCCTTAAAGGATTCGACATATAGGGTGTTTAGGGAAAGATGTTGTCATATTTTATTTTAATAAAATATGTGTGTTTCAAAGTATGAAAATGATAAGTCATGAAGTGAAATGGTTTGAAAAGAAATCATGGAAAAATATATTGATTTCCTAATTTTAGGCCCACGGTCCTTTAAAGTAAAATGCTATGATTTATGTTGGAAATTCGTAAGGGAATGGATTATTAAATTAAAGAACACCAACGGTTATAAAGAGGTCTAGACTTGTGTATTGGCATAGGATTGGCAAAAATGCAAAGAAATGAAAAGAAGCGATAAGATGTATGCCTTATGAGAAAGCTAGGCATGATGGCATTTTATTAATTGGTATTTGTGGATTCTTGCTCTAGGTGTACCTAGGGACTAAAAAGGAATCAGAATCTCTTGAAGGATGGGTCTATGAGATTATGTATAGACTACCGGCAGTTGAATAAGGTTACTGTCAAAAATAATTATCCTTTGCCGCGTATAGATGATTTGTTGGATCAGTTGCGTGGTGCGACTGTATTTTCTAAGATTGATCTCCGGTCCGGGTATCATCAGATCCGGGTAAATCCGGATGACGTTCCGAAGACAGCTTTCAGGTCCCGATATGGACACTATGAGTATCTGGTTATTCCATTTGGGCTTACAAATGCACCAGCCGTTTTCATGGGTTATATGAATCAGATCTTTAAAACCTATCTGGATCAGTTTGTGGTTGTTTTTATTGATGACATACTGATATATTCTAAGAGTAAAGAAGAGCATTCTGAGCATCTAAAGATTGTTTTGCAGATTCTGAGAGAGCATCAGTTGTATGCTAAACCGTCAAAGTGTGAATTCTGGCTTTCTGAGATACAATTTCTGGGCCATGTCATCTCATATGAAGGAGTGGCAGTGGACCCGAGTAAAATTGAAGCAGTGTTAGAATGGGAACGTCCTAAAAATATTACAGAGATCAGGAGTTTTCTTGGTTTGGCTGGGTATTATAGGCGTTTTATTGAGGGATTCTCACGGATGGTACTACCTTTGACACGGTTAACCAGTAAGGGGAACCCATTTGTATGGACCCAAGAATGTGAAGTAAGTTTTCAGGAGTTGAAAAGGAAGTTGACTACAGCTCCGGTATTGATATTGCCGGATCCTACCAGTAAATTTGTGGTGTATTGTGATGCTTCTAAGTTTGGGTTAGGCTGTGTTTTAATGCAGTTCCGGCAGGTGGTTGCTTATGCTTCTCGGCAGTTAAAACCGCATGAGGAGAACTATCCGACACACGATCTTGAGTTGGCAGCCGTAGTGTTCGCATTGAAAATCTGGCGACACTTTCTATACGGGGCCGATTTCATTGTCTACAGTGACCACAAAAGTTTGAAATATCTGTTTGATCAGAAAGAGCTGAATATGAGGCAACGCCGATGGGTGGAATTCCTGAAGGATTATGATTTTGAATTGCAATATCACCCCGGTAAGGCCAATATAGTAGCAGATGCTTTAAACAGAAAGGCGCTTGGCATGGCCAATTTGATGATTTCTGAGTATAATTTGATTGAGAAATTCAGGGATCTCCGCATTCTTGTGAATACAGAGGATGGTCCGCATTTATTGACTACTACGGTAGTCCTGAACTCATTAGCTGAGCGGATTAAAGAAGCTCAATTGCTTGATGAAGAGATTCAGTCTATGAAAGAGCAGGACTTTGTGTCCACAGATAGCTTCGGTCTTAAGTTTTACAAAGATCGGATCATTGTTCCGAAGGGTCAAATGGTAGATGAGGTATTGGCTGAGGGACATATGGGTAAGTACACTATCCATCCTGGTGCTACCAAGATGTACCAAGACTTGAAACGAAATTTCTGGTGGTCGGGAATGAAGAAAGACATTGCTCTGTTTGTGAGTAAGTGTTTGACATGTCAGAAGGTTAAGATTGAGCATCAGAGACCTTCTGGATTACTACATCCCTTGGATATTCTGGAATGGAAATGGGTCAGTATTTCTATGGATTTTGTGGTGGCATTATCGAGAACTCAGGCTGGTTTTGATTCTATCTGGGTAGTTGTTGACAGATTGACTAGTCTGCACATTTCATACCAGTTAAAACGAGTTTCTCTACAGAGCAGCTGGCTCGGTTATATGTAAGGGAGATTGTGAAACTGCATGGAGTTCCTGAAAGTATCATTAGTGATCGGGACCCTAAATTTACTTCTCGACTTTGGGATGCAGTGCAACAGGCATTCGGTACGCAGCTGAGGCTGAGTACGGCTTATCATCCCCAGACTGATGGTCAGACTGAGAGGACTATTCAGACCCTGGAAGACATGTTGAGGGCTTGTGCCTTAGAGCAAGGAAATGCATGGGATAAGTATCTTCCTCTGGTGGAATTTTCCTATAATAATAGTTATCATGTCAGTTTGGGCATGGCTCCCTACGAAGCTTTGTATGGCCGTAGGTGCAGGGCGCCTACGTGTTGGTTAGAAATTGGTGAGAGGCAGTTATTTGGGCCTGATATGGTCCAAGAGACTACCGATCAAATTATGATGATTAAGGATCGATTGAAGAAAGCACAGAGCCGCCAAAAGAGTTATTATGATGCAAAACACCGACCCCTTGAATTTTCTGAAGGGGATCATGTATTTATCCGTTTGTCTCCGACTACGGGTGTTGGGCGTGCTCTAGGGGTGAGGAAGTTGAGTCCTAGGTTCATTGGGCCCTACCAGATTATAAAGAGGGTCGGACCTGTGGCATACCAGCTTCCCTTACCTCCACATTTGTCAAATCTGCATAGTGTTTTTCACATCAGCCAGCTTCGCATATATGCACCTGATGCATCCCACATTGTACAGCAGGACAATATCGAAGTAAGAAAGGACTTGAAATTTGTTGTGGGACCGTTGAAGGTCCTAGCACGGGATGAAAAAGTATTGAGAAACAGGACTATTCCCATTATCAAGGTGCAATGGGAAGGATTGACTCCTGAGGACGCCACTTGGGAGCGGGAGAATGAAATTCTCCAGCAGTATCCTGAGTTTGATGTCAGGTATATGTTATATTTGATATTTGATTTTGTGGGCAAAATCCTTAAAAGGTGGGGTGAATATAATGACCCTAATTGGTAAATCTTAGTTAGAGATTTAATTTAAGGATTTAAATGCCATAATTAGATTCAGTGAGCGATTTCGAGTATTTTGACTGTAATCATGACTATGTTATGAACAGTGCGTTCTGCCAGAGAATTTACAGTTTTGTGAATTAACCGGTAGAGCTTAAATGAGCAAAATGATTTTTGGAACATAATTTGACAATTCTGATGACAAATATGAGTTCAGAACGAAAAATTGTATAGTCTAGCACTTTCCGTGAAAATCTTGTGAATAGTGTTTCTACCAGGTATTTTGTACTGCTGTTTAAGCAACCGGTAGAGTCCAGAAGCAAATAATTGATGAAATAAGAATAAGAAAGTCCAATATATGCCAAGCAAGTCAATATGGGCCCAAGAAAATAATAAGTTTATAAGTTTTAAGTTCAGAAGTGAGCGAAGTACAGTTAGTGATTCACAGTGCATTTCGTCAAAAACGGTGCAGAAACCATACTGTGAATTATGAATATTGTTTTGTAACAAATAAAAATTAATGTAAATGATTTTAGAAAAATAAAAATATGTTCGTAGCTTTAAGTTAGTT
>NW_026898439.1:0-54581 GCF_033153095.1 Gastrolobium bilobum
ATCATACATATTATTGATAAATAATTGACTAACAAAATTATAATAAGCATAATAGGATTGAATTTAGTCTAAACAATATTCCAAGAAACATAATACAAATTATAAATTATTACAAAAAAAATTCCAAGAATTATAATAGAATTGTAAAAGATTATTACAAGAAACATAATAGAAATTACAAATTATTACAAACTACACTCCAAGAAACATAATATAATTATAAATTATTATAAAACAACATTTCAAGAAACATAATACAAATCATAAATTATTACATACAAGACTCTGATAATCATAACATAATTGTAAATTATTAAGAAAGAAAGATCCAAGATAATTCACATGTAAATGTTTTCTTTACTGATTATTAGGTAAATAATATTTTACTATTACAATATTAATTTTACCATTGGCATAGTTGTTCCGTTTTACTATCGATTTAGATCCTTGTAATTTTCTTGAGAGACAAACCAAGTTGTTCCATTTTACTAAAAAATTTATTACCTGGCAATTTGAGTGAGTTCGACAGCTCATGTCAAATTTGACGCCATTGCAGGAGAATTTACATCATTCTTTTGATCTCAATCACTGAATATTAATAGTAGAGTAGAGTGATTTTCTTTCCTTTTATTCCTTATTCTTTCCTTTATTTTATTTTATTTAGTTTATATCCTAATTTTTTTATTTTGTTTCCTTCTGTTTCTTATTTCTTTTTATTTTGATATTTCCTAATTCTTTTGCTCATTTGGTCTTTTATAAGTTAGGAAGTTTTGTCTTTTATAATTTAAGAAGTTTTGGTGATTGGGAAGACATCTGTTTTCCAATATTCATTCATTCACTAACGGTTATTATCATTTTTGGTCTCTGCAGGACATATCGGGTATTTCAACATTTGTTAGAGATGCTCATATTAGGCTGATTTTTGGTGAGCCGAATGAAACCGATGTTATGAGCAAGGCTCACTCATTGTGTGTGATCCACCCTATTTTGGCCAAATTCGATCGTTTAGACCAATTTTTCATTTTTTGAAATATTTATATTTGATTTTTGAGTTCCTAAATAGGGTAGAACTTTTTCTGTGGTCTTCTCATAATTTTAAAAATCATTTGGTAGTGTTTATGTAATTTTTTTTAGAGTAAATACCTTTTTTGGTCCCTAACAAAAAACACGGTCCCCCACTTTAGTCCTTTACAAAAATAAATTAGTCAGTTAGTTCCTAACAAATTCAAAGTGAACCAATTTAGTTGAAATCGTGGTCCCTCACAAATTCAAAAAAGACCCATATTAGTCCCTCAAAAGGACTAAAATGGGTCCACTTTGAATTTGTTAGGGACTAACTGACTAATTTTTTTTTGTAAGGGACTAAAGTGGGGACCGTGTTTTTTGTTAGGGACCAGAAAGGGTGTTTACTCTTTTTTTTAATTTTAGTGTAGTGTAAAAAAAATTATCACACAAATACCAAGTCCAAGGCAAAACATCTACTATCATTCTAAGGTATCAAACTCACCTCTTTGTTCCTTGAGTCAAACGTTATATTTTCAACACAAAGTCATTTCTAATGGATCATCTACTATCACCAAGTCACTTTGCTCATTCCTATAACATGGAATATCAAAACTCTTTCCACAAATCTGATCTTCGCAAGACACTATTCACCAAAAATCAATATTCATGAATTTTGATAAAAACATGAAATAAGCTGAGATTACTCACCATAGATCAACCTAGCGTGAGGTGGTGATGATTTTCCTAGCTCAAATGAGTCAAACAACCCTCAAAAACTCCAAAAGCTTGAAAAACCTAAGAACTTTAGGTGGTGATCTCTCTTCAAACAAGACTTCTAAAGTGAAATGGCTTGTAGGGTTTTACTCACAACAGAATTCTAAGGATTTTACTCTCAATCATCAAAGTCATTCATCCACCACGACAAAAGTTAGGTTTTAAGCTCCCCCCTCCCCTCAAACAACGATGTTCTCTCGGTTTTTTTAGGAAGGAGGCCGAAATGGTGGAGTGTTTTGCTTAACTCACTTTAACTCTTCTCACTTTAACTCACATGATGATAATATTTTAAGCAAAAAGCACAATTAATATCACAATTGTATTTATTCTTCTTCTTTTTGTAAATTGAAGAAGGGAAAAATCAACTTTCACTACTTGTGATTTTGTTGTATATTATTTAATTAACTTTATGTGATTTAAAACTTATCAGTTAGACACATTGTGATTAGAATGTATATTATTAAACTCCTTATATGTCAAAATTCTCTTATTACATAAACTATTAAAAATATTCTTAATAAGAAAAATATTAAATTATAAAAATGACCAACTAATCACAATTCAGTTACATATATTTATACTTGTGGGATCAACGGACAAGATGAACGGTGTAACTTACACTAGTGTAAAATGATCCTGACCCCTATATTATTATTAAAATAAAGTTTTTATACAAAATGTGGATACTTGGATTTTGACTATGAAAGCATGAATACCTTGGGTGTGCTGTGATAAATATTTTTTTCTAACTATAATACTATACAATGGCTTCGTGATAGTAAAAATGGTATGTAACTGTTTTCCCAGTTCGAAAAGTTTTTTTCGACAAACCGACCGATTTTTCCCCTCATGCATCGCATGGATAATATAGTATAATATAAAACTCTGAACGGTTTTCATAGAAATAGACGAAAATTCCTTAATTCTCGCCGGTAAAACACAAACTAGGCATGATGATCCTCTAGAAAGGTTAGCACAAATAAACAAACGCGATGAAAGTCTCAGTAGTATTGAGGCTTTCTAACTATAACCATTCCAGCCGTAATAGTGGAAAATACTATTCTCTTAAATAATTTTATAAAAAAGAAGTAATATAAAAAAATCACAATTAATAAATTTTGTAACATTTAACTGAAGTTAATTAAATTTCCAATTTTATGGGTCCCTGCATGTGAAATGGTTTGATTGGCAGAACTCAAGCCAAGTAAGGCATCCCTTACAAATTTACTGTTTGATCCCATAACTTTGTCTGTTAGTTCACAGCAGCATCAACAGTTAACAATTATACATTCTCTTAGTGTTTATTTGGTACCAAATAATTCATCAGTCAATAATCAACATTAAAAAAACAAGATAATAATAAAGTTAAAGGCAAGAATAAAATCAAGTAGAAAAAGAATTCTTTTAAAACGAATCTTGTTTTTATCAAGTAACAGTACTATTAAAAATCCTTAAAAGAAATAGTGAAAAGAAAAAAAGTTTTTATCCTTCAATATTACCTGCCTTTGATTTCGCTTAATTTCTTCTCTAGTTTTTTCTTTCTCTTGTATATTTCCCACTTTTCTCTTTTCTTTTCTACTCTCCTTTTATTTGGTTTCTTTCTTCGTTGATTGGCAGAAATAAACAGTGTTAAGATATGGTTGTAAAAAAAAGGTTGTGAGTACAACCTTCCTCATATATATATATATATATATATATATATATATGTAATATTTATTTATCTTTTAATTTTAATAAATAACGACAAAAGTAACAGTATTAGATATCACATATTAATTAATTGGGTTTTAAGTATAGCATGTTATAGGTCTGTAAACTATACATACTTTTTTTTTTTTTTTAAGTTCGTAAGTACTAATAAGTTAAAATAATATATAGAGATTACATGAGTCGAAAGATATATAGAATTAATGTACATAGTATGCTATGACATCAACTGTATTTTGTTATTCATGTTTTATAGTTAATTATTTAATATTTAATTGTTGGCAAGATTACAATAACTGTGTTTTGTAGAGTGACATTATATACTAACAACGATACTATAGTAAGATCATATAGATTAAAAAAAAAAATTAGTGTGTGAATGGTCATTGTATAGGCAAATAGTATACAAATCAATGAATTACAAGATTGTATATTGATAAAAGATTTGTGGTCTTTATCAATCTAAAACGGGAAGTATTTATCGATCTAATTCAAATTATACTAAGGAGCCATATATTCTTACATCGAATATTTATAGATTTACGTGCGTATAACGATTTAAAAATTTAATAAATCATAATCGCTATCTAAAAGGATATCAAATCGAGCACGTGACCAGAGACTATAAAGCAGGTAATCCTAATGTAAATAAATTGAGAATTTTTAATTTTTATATATGGAAGTATTTATTATTATTATTATTTTATCACATATTAGTGAATTGGGAAAGAGAATTAAAGACTTAAAGAGAATCTATCATTTCATGTCAGATTTTTACGTAACTTTGTAATATTTTTGTATATTTATTATTTTTAAAATATTTTACATATTTTAAAACGTGTGTTATACTTACAACCTAAAAATTTTACACCCTTTTACAACTTATTTTTTCATTATTAATTTTTGTCAATGCAACGGTTATGATTTATCAGATTACATTTATTATTAATTATTAATTTATAATAAATTATAACTATTGGAATTATGGAAATTAACGGTAAAAAAAAAATTGTAAGATGTTGTAAAATTTTGTAGTTATGAAAATAACGCGGTTCTACCAATTTATTGTACATCCGACGCATAGGAGAGTATTAATGATGGAATAAATAAAATTTATATTAGATATTTAAATAAAATAGCAATATAGTCGTATGCAGTTTTTTCCCTTAAAATTTAAACTATTTAATAGTTTCTTTATTTCAATAGCAATACTCACGCAATTATTACTTTATATGACAAATAAACAAAGGGAAAGGTTATACTTACAACCTATTTTTCTTTAATACCTCTTGCCACCAATATCTTAACCGTTGATTTTCATCAATCAACGGTTAAGATTTACTGCGAATTAATAATTATTTAATAAATTTTATTTGTGAAAATCTTAACCGTTTATTGACGGAAATCAACTGTATTTTGTTATTCATGTTTTATAGTTAATTATTTAATATTTAATTGTTGGCAAGATTACAATAACTGTGTTTTGTAGAGTGACATTATATACTAACAACGATACTATAGTAAGATCATATAGATTAAAAAAAAATATTAGTGTGTGAATGGTCATTGTATAGGCAAATAGTATACAAATCAATGAATTACAAGATTGTATATTGATAAAAGATTTGTGGTCTCTATCAATCTAAAACGGGAAGTCGATCTAATTCAAATTATACTAAGGAGCCATATATTCTTACATCGAATATTTATAGATTTACGTGCGTATAACGATTTAAAATTTTAATAAATCATAATCGCTATCTAAAAGGATATCAAATCGAGCACGTGACCAGAGACTATAAAGCTTAAGGGTTTGTCGACAGCAAAGAAAATTGAGAGAGCAAAGAAAATTGAGAGTGAGCTTAAGGGTTTGTCGACAGCAAAGAAAATTGAGAGAGAACGTCCTTGTTTTAGCTTTGCGCGCTCCAGAGAGATGGAGAAAGATTTGGTTCACCGTTTCCATAAAAGGAAAAGATCCAGCAGCAATCCAGTCCAGAACCATACGCGACGCAGGCTTACTACTATTGAATATGAATACATACCTCTGCCGGAAGATGAAGAAGAAGAACTGGTAGAGGAGGAAGTAGTTGAGAAAGTGGTAGAGAAAGAAGAAGAAGAAGAACCAGTAGAGGAGGAAGAGGAAGAAGATCCAGAAGAGGAAGAAGAAGAAGAACCAGTAGAGGAGGAAGAGGAAGAAGATCCGGAAGAGGAAGAAGAAGATCGGGAAGAGGAGGGAGAAGGCTGTGAAATTGAGTTGGAATACTATGTGCATTGCCAAGGGAGTGAAAATCATGATGAGGATGTTGGAGAAAACAATCCTATGGAAGATGATGAAGCAACATCTAAGTTTAAGGGCATAGACCCTATTTCTGTCACCCTTTCTAACCCTAAAGTCCTCGACTGCTGCAGCTGCTGTCAACCATTGACTATTCCTGTCTTCCAGGTATAATATATCCTTGCCCCATCTATCATTCTTAAACTTCAGCTTTTTCTGTTTTCTTTTCATTAATTTGCAGTTTAATTTGTTTTTGGTGAAAAATTGTGATTGCCTATCGGTTTTACCCTGATTCGAGAATCAAATTCAGAATTATATGTAATGAAAATTTTCTATTTGCTATTGATTCATTTGATTATATTTATCATTTACTGTTCACTGATTATATGCATATATGGTGATCCTGCGCTAATGTTATTTGTTGAGTGCCTCAAGTCTTAGCAGTTTATAATTTTTAGTCTTTGCACCATCTTTTCTGTATCCTGCGCTAATGTTTATATCATTTAGCTCTGTTACAAAGTTGAATTAGGCAGAGTCTCATATGCAATATATCATGTACGTTGTTAACAGGAGACCAAAAAAAGCTTTATGTGATATGAACTTTAATTTCTGTGAGCTTATTGCTAGAAATTTTTGATTAAGTAAGCTATATTTTTCATTACGGTATTAAGTATCATTCTGATACATCACCATATAATGCAAAATCTAATTTAATAACTTCATTTGTGATTTTTGCAGTGCGAGAAAGGGCATTTTGCTTGCTTTACCTGTTGTGCTCTTGGAAGGGAGTGTCTTGAGTGCTCATCTCGCATTCATTACAACCGTTGCAAAGCTATTGAGAAAGTGTTGGAATCTATTAACATATCATGCCTTAATGCAAAATATGGTTGCAAAGAGACATTGAGTTACGGTGAAAGGAATAACCATGAGAAGAAATGTATCTACATTCCATGTTTATGCCCACACAAAGGTTGTGACTTTGTTGCCTCATCAAAGGAGTTATCCCTCCACTTCAGCAAAAAACATAAAAGTTCTGGAATCCAATTTTTATACAATCACTCTTTCCATGTATCCGTGAATTCTGATGATGAATTTCTTATTCTTCAAGAGCAAACAGATGGAAATTTGTTTATTCTCAAAAACAATGTTGTTGAGAATATGGGAAATGTGGTCACTATTAGCTGCATGGGGCCTAACTCTTCTCAGCCAGGGTATGGTCATGCTATAGCCGCCAAGTCTAACGGAAGCTGTCTAACGTTGATGTCTTCTACCAAGAACATTCAAATGGGCACTGCAGATATTCCTTCATCAGGGTTCCTTGTGATTCCATTTGACTGTTTTAATTGTTATGCATCTCTCCATCTGGAGATTTGCATAAGAAAAAGATAGAATGCTTCACACATTGCAGAGTGGGAAGGTCCTTAGCTCTTTGTGGGTTCATTTATAGATATAGAAATTAGTCTTTGATCGTTTTCTTTATGTAATTTTTGTCTTATAGTGAGACGAATCATATTCTTTATTAGTACTTAGTTAACCAAGTACTGCATGAATACATATGTTTGGTGTTTTAATATTTTAATCTTTAATTATTTATGAGGAAACTTGTTTAGTCAATCTTGTCAGGCTTTTTTAAGTGGAATACATTTATATGTTTCCAGCCATCATCCCCTTTTTATTTTTGTCTTTTCACATGCGCACTTTACCTCCTGGACACTTGAGCAGAAAATGACCTCTCTCCCAAAATCCTTCTTTTGATTGGAGCTTCCACCCATTCATAACAACATCATATCCTTGTGAAATTGGTACCAGATTGCATGCATCAACTGTCCAGAAGCTTGGAAGGGGCCCTGTGAGAGGTTTAATTAAGCTACTGACTGATTCCATCAAAGACTAAGTAAGGTTGAGATCAACCCAAACCTTTGTTTTAGAATTTGTTCAATCACTTGTAAGTGTAAAGGAAGACTTCCATATTATGTTCCCTGAAAAATTCGATTCCAAGGCATATATATGCAAGGGCCAAGGGGTGGAGATTTTGTTCTTTTAGCTAATATTTGGTGCTAGGAGTAACTTCATTGGTTGGGAGGGATTGACTAAATTAAGAAAAAAAATCTGATTTTTAAACCCATGCATGTATTGGCTTGAATGTAAATCAAATCTGGAAATTTCATGTTTCCATTTTTGACTGACTTGTTCATATGTGAAGTAGGATCGGTGGAAGGGGGTGAAGGAAGGAATTTTTTAGCTTTCTCCACAAAGGCAGTTTGTGAGATAACAGACGACTGAGGTAAAAAAATGACAGATTCTATTTTGGAAGGATGATTTGATCATGTCCAAATATTGACTTTATTTCTCCAGATTTGGGTTGTGGTTGGAAACTTTTTTTATTTATTTAAATAATGTTTTGTGATACTCCTCTGGTGTTTTAAATGGGTTGCTACTGTTCCAATGTCTATGAAGTGGATTTATTTGGGTTGCTACTGCGTCAAATGGATTTATTTTACTAGTCGGGCAGATATAGTCTAACTCTTTCTTTCTATGGTTTGCTGTGCCACCTTTGTAAATGTATTCAATACCCTCTGTTCTGTTGGTTGTCTTGGTTAGACATTTCTCAAGGCACTCTTTCGTGAGACAAGAAATTAATAAATAGTATATCCATTTGACGAAACTAATAAGGCAGTGAGATACATATACATATAAATGTTTGGAAGGTATGTGTTTGCAATCATGTAGCTGTGGAAATAATAATATATCCTTGTTGATCCTGCAAGCATGTGAGCAGAAAAAAATTAGTTATGGTCATATGTTAAGTCGTAAAGGAATCTTGGACAGATATTGCGTTACTGAATGATAATATATGAGGGATTTAAAAACAGAATGCATGAAGAAGATTTGAGGATTGAAAGTGGTTACTACTTAGCAACCACATTAGTAAAACTCTCATATTTAATTTACAGTTGGATAATATGTGTGTTGTTTCCCAACCTCATAATACTACGATAAGGTTGACACTGATTTTTTTTTTTTTTTTTTGATAACAAGGTTGACACTGATTTAAATTTGCCTTAGGTGTGAATGCATTTGTTTGTTGCCTCCAATCTGCCCATGTGTTGACTGAACCCTCAATTTGAAGTTGTTGTCTAGGAGGAGATTCTGTATCATTATTAAGCATTGTAGAGTTTAATAGTACCCTACAGTCATGACCATTACCGTTGGTTAAGAATCTTTTGCCCTCTAATTCTGCTCTTTTCCATAGAATTGGTTATAATTTTATTTGTTTATTAGCTGTTGGATTAATGTGGTTTTATTTAACCTTGTTGTTTTAGATTGAGGGAATGACCAAAGCAATGGAGTTGAGTATCATTATTGTTGTCAGCAGAGTGGTTATAAGCGTCTTATTGCTATTCATGCTGGAAAACCCAAGGGCAGTCTGAAGGAAGCATTAAAAGTTGAAAATGATAGAGTTAGACGCCTTAGCTTAAGTGAACAAGCCCTTGAAAAGGCTACTGAGTCACTTGGAACTGATCTTATTAGGTAATATCTGCTTTCTTAACAAATATCATATATACTATTCTACCATATCTATACAAATGATCTACTACTTCTTTTCCACTTTTCAAAAAAAAAATTGCAGCAATCTGATTGTAATGCTTTCAATTTTGTATATTAGATTCACCCAGAAAAACTTTTTGAGGGTGTACCCCAAGGGTACACGGGTCAACTCCTCCAACTACAAGCCTCTGGTTGGCTGGATGCATGGTGCTCAAAAGGTTGCAGTCAATATGCAGATTTTCAATTTGTGTTTCACTTTTTCCCCTTTTTTCTGAATGGCAACATATATAGTGATGAAAATTGAGTAGTGATGATTTAAAATTATTCTGTAACAGGCATAATCCTATTATTCTGTAACAGGCATAATGACAACATGGTGCTGAAAATTGCATAGTGATGATTTAAAATTTCTTAAAAGTTGAACACCAATGCATCTGAAGTTTTAATCCATTCTAAATTTACTGCAACATTGTTATTGTGTATATAATTAGGTTACTTTATTGTTAAATTCAAATTGAAAGATGAATGCTTCTCCTTCTTTCATCTAGACTGATTCTTCTTTAGGAGGTTAATTTGTGTTAACGCTTTAAACATCAGATTATAAGTCTTTGTTCCAATGGCAGGGATATGGCAGAACAAGGTTCACAATTCCTGCACAATAGGAGGTTTCCAAACTGGAAATAGCAGATTTCTTGATAAAAAAGCATCCAAATCCAAAGGGGGTTGTCTATGACTATTAATTTTTCAATCTGAGATTATCACATGAGACGTTGGGTTTAATCTATGGAATGTGTGAAAGATGATTCTGTGGCCCTCTTCAATTACATGTCCAATATTTGTCCATGGATACTGTATAAATATCAGATCTGTATTATTTAAATAGTGCGAGCAAGACTGAGAAATCTGGTGGATAGTCCATGTTAATTTTGCCTAACTGCCCAATGTTTCTTTATATTATTTAAGTTATTTTGTGAGGCCACTTCACAGCTAACGGGTTACACCTTTATAACAGTCAACAATTCAAAGATACCAGCAATTAACAGCTAATGAGAGAGCTGATGCGTGTGACGGTGTGACCTGTTATCTGAGGTGAATATTGTATAATAAATTTGAACGAAAAAGTAAAGGGGGTTATTTTTTGTAAAATAATCCCCTTTATCTCTCTATATGTTTATCTTTGCAACATATATGGGAGGGGGTGACTTTTATGGCTTCCCTATATATTTCTACTCTTGGTTTTTTTTAGGAGGTTTCTTTGGCCTAGACCCAACTATCTTATAAATCAAACAGGGTATGACAATATTACCTATGGAACTTGACTGAAGCTGAAATTTAAGGCTAAGCTTAATGATAAGTCTCTTAATGGAGACTTATAGCATATGATTTAATTGGAAAAAGAAGAGAAAAAATATTTATTTTGCTGTAAAATACCCAAAAAAATATGGAGTTGTTGGATCTTTTGTAGATTAATTGTTAATGGGCTGTAACATTCCATTTTTCAGGCCCATTTTCCTTTTGCATCAGAAATACCCATTAGAGGAAAGAAAAGAAGACAGCATGAGAAAAAAAAAGGGAAGTGATGGGCCGGACTTAAAATACTAAAGCCCAAAAGGAAAGGAAGAAAGAAGCAAAAAAAAAAGAAAAGAAGGAAAGAAGGAGAAGTCTGTAGCAGAAACGTGAAGAAAAGAAAAGAAAACGCAAACCCTAGCGAACCCACATCGTGCAATCAGAATCCACTTCATCCATCCCTAATCCCTGCCCCAAATCGATCCAGAAGGTCAGAATATCCTTTGTCCACGGTTCATCTGTCCAAATTGACCCATACCCACAGTCCATGAAGAAGAAGAAATCACGAAAACCCTAGCCACTATTTTTGGATTCAGAAAAAGCCAAACAAAGATCCGTTACTTAGTGGATGCTGGAGCGATTGTGAGAGCACGTCAGTGTACGGGTTGAAGGAACGACAATTCCATCCGATTTGTAAGAGCAGAGGAGTGGAGCACTGTGGGGACCACTCATTTGCAGCGCACAAGCAGCGCGTCATATTGCTGAGCTGGAGAAAAAGAGGATAGTGTGCAAAGAGCCCTATAAAAAGGGAAATAGGAGTGAGTCATGTGGCTCCTTCTCTCTTCTGGTTCTGATTTACCGTTTCTTAGTTTTTGTTTTCTGAACAATTTTTATTTTATTTTAAGTTCTGTTTTGTAATGAGATTCTGGTTCATTTTGATGAACTTGATGCATGTCTTTACAGCACTGAGATTGCCGGTTGTTAGGCCAGTGCTGTAATTTTAGTTTTTAGAATTTTTATTTTGTGATTTCTGTAGTTCTCTGTTACTGTTTGTAAGCCTCATCCATATGGATAGTGGCTAACTTCTTAGAGGTTGGGTTTAGGTGATACCCAAACCTCAGTGCTTGTTAAATGTTTGGTTTTCTGGTTTTAATGTTTATATCTCAGTTGTTTAATGCTTTTTCTAATGTTTAAAATTATCTGCATTTTGGCCGAATGTCAGAGGTTTGGTTAGGAGTTAGTTGTTGAGAAACAACTAACTCTGGATTCTGCATTAGACACATGGACTTAGATGAGAAATCATCTAAGGGATCTCATTTCAGAAATGAAGGAGTCCTCATGTAATATTGGACCTGAGTCTCAAGAGTCCTAATCTCACTTGGCATAGAGATATGGAAGTGGGATACTTTGGGATAAAATAATTTTTAAGAGATTAAAATTAACAATACAGTTCTGTTAACTGAGAATCTTAGGATGAGCTTTTTGTTAATCAAATTATTTTTCAAGCACTGTGGGGAAGGAGAGCCAGAACTCAACCCACCTTTTTAAACTTCTTTATCAACTCAGATTTCTAATTTCCTTTGTTATTTCATATTTCAATCTCTGTTCTGTTTCCAATTTTAAATACAAAAAAAGAAAAGAAAATTCTTGTCACATCTGTCATTTAATTTGCTTCATTCTTACTCCTTATTTTATAACTTAGGAAAGTAATTCAGAAAAATTTTAAAAGAAAAGTGAACAGTAGTATTTTAGATCCATTCTAGATTATTTTTACCTTACAATTTTTATTTCTTTTATTTTCAAATAGTAACTCAGTTTTAAGCAATTACAAATTTTAGTCATTTCAAAACGCCAACGATCCTTGTGGGAACGATAACTGGGACTTATAACAGCCCTATATTACTTGTTGTCGCGTATACTTGCGCGCATTACTTGCACAACTGTTAGCAAGGCAACACTTAACATATAATAGGTTCATCTGAAATGCCTTTCTTGTTTCAGGGTAGTAGGTTTGAGAACTCAAATAGTTCAGTGATGGTTTGTTTACTTCTAAATAAAATCTCAGCTTGAATGCCAATTATTAATCTAGAATGCCTTTCTTGCTTCACTAGAAGTTACTATGGTGTTGTGAGCTTATCAATACTTCTTGAATTATACTGTAATATATTTTCTTTTTTCTTCTCACATTGTGTTATATTGGAATATATTCACTTTTGTTCATATACTCTTTAAATGTTTTAACTTTGATATATCATTACAGAAATTTTTTGATGAGTTTTTTTTTTTTTTTTACCCCATGAAGCAGAGGAATTTTTGGAAGATTTTGTAAAACAAAACCTGATTCCTTTAGCTGTGCCTGTATCCCATGACACACTTAAGTTGATGAAAGCTGATGGTAGGAAAATAGTTTTGACAATTGTTGAGGATGAAAACGAAGAAAGATCACGGGAACTGATTAAGTTATTGAAAGCTGCTGCATCTGCAAATCGGGACTTAATATTTGGTTATATTGGAGTTAAACAGCTGGAAGAATTTGCTGAAAATTTTGATATTGGGACTAAACTACCAAAAATGGTCGTTTGGAATAAAAGTGATGATTACCTTACAGTAAGTCAATGATTTTTTTCTTGAAAAAAGTTATTTTAGTTTATCCTAATTGTAGTTCTCTTATTGCTCTGTCTTTTTTTACATGTCTGGTTTCAGGTTTAATTTCTTTTTTTCCTTATTCTGACACTCCTCCATTGCATGTCTTATTCTTTTCAATTTGGATCTATATGTATATACTTGTGTATTTTCGAGATGACTGTTGCAGAAGAAGAAAAATGTCATATTCTGGCATTCATCTCACGTGAGTAGGCATCTATGATTATATATGCATAGGGTATACCAGCATTCTAGTGTGGAAGTGAGAATTTAGATACCCTGGTATTAAATACCTGGAGTTTAAGATCTTGATGATTGGTGTGGCTATTAAACTTTGTTTATTTATATAGCTGGTATCCTGAAGAATGAGATTTTGGATTTCCAGATATCACACATTCCCATAACCCCAGGATTCCAGACATTGGTTATGGGTGAGGATCTGTGAGCATACCAAATGCCTCCATAATGTTTACTACTTTTAATCTGCATCTCCTTTGATCCTCAATTCGAGGATTGCTTTGTGATATTTGTTGCATTTGTTTTAGGTGCTTTACCATTTATATCTGGTTGATGAAGCTCCAAACATGATATCCACCCTAATCATTTTGCTGAGTGATCCTGATTCATCAACTGTTACGGTAAGCTGTATGAGTAATTGATATTAGACTAAGATCCTCTGCATAGTATAGTGTTTATATTCTGCTTTTCATTAGGTTGCTTGGGTGGCTTTGTCAAGCGTCATTGCTTCAGTACCCAAGGAGGTGCTTCCTTCTTACATAAAACTGGTCCGTGATGCTGTGTCAACATCCCGGGATAAGGAGCGAAGGAAAAAGAAGGTGGGCTATAACTATGTAAAATATAACTTTGAATAATATTCCTAATTGCGACATTCAGATGTTGTGTTTTAGGTTTGTAATAGTTATTTTGAGAATATATAGTACGGCCTATGTGAACCAATGACCATCAATCACATTGATTTTACTTTGCTGTTCTTATTGAACTTCTTGGTTCTAAAAATCGTGAAATAAGGAAGCGTGTTCTGCTCATCCTAATGCAGAGAACAAGGTAGAATCCTTCTCATTATTAACTGTACACATTTTTAGATGGCTCCATGTAAAACTGAAGAGAACAATATTGATTTTGCATGATAATGATACTGATGCATCTTTCTGGCAGGAAGATATTGCTAAAGTGGATAATGCACTTGGACCAATTGTTCGCTCACTTTCACGTCAAATTGGGGAAAGCAAGTTAGCATTGGAGTTGCTGTTGGAGTTGTCTAAAAGTAAAAAGGTGTGCAATCTCGTAGGAAACATTCAAGGAAGTATACTTCTCCTGGTGACAATGTTAAACAGTGATGATGTTGAAGCAGCCAAAAATGACTTGAGTTGCTGGAGAACCTCTCTTTCCTTGTGCAGAATGTTATACAGATGGCAAAGGCAAATTATCTTAAGCCTTTACTGCTGAACCTTTCTACAGGTATTCCATGAATGAGATACATCATTTGAACTTATAGTGATCAGCCAAATCCAGTTAGTGCTCAGTGGATGCAAGAAGAGAAAAGTTTGTCCAAGGAAAAGTGATCTCAATATAGACAATGCTTCTTCACACTCTTTGGAGGACCAACAAAAGATTAAACACAGCAGTGCTGACCAATCACACTAGTTCAATGTATATATCTCAGTTGTAATCATATCAGGATTGTAATTTCCCAATTGTAATATCAATAAAATTGATTATTTTCTTTCAACAATTGTATTCTTCCCATATATGACTTGATTGACCTCTATCAATAAAACACGGTATATGTTGCCATTTGAGTACTGACATTCAGAAACTCTTTAACATGACAGTAACAGAAACTATGAGAAGAATTAATCAACTATATTATTTCTAACTGTCCCTTTTATCGGATTATAATATAATTAAGTACAGTAGTGGGGCTAGCTTGCTGGTTTTTAATTCAGAGTACCTGGTCATTGAACACAAAAATCAGAAGGGAAAAAATACCAGTACACAATGAGAATGAACTAGATAAACCATACAAATGGATTCTTTATGATTATAACAATCAATTGGTAGCTATAACCGCATAGTCTATAACCATCACATTCACTTCAAACTATTATAATTTATCAACAAGTATGTAATGAACTTCTTGAACTTTATTAATATATTGTTAGTATACTGATAACTCACCGCTTGCGTCAGATTTTAATTTTCCCTTATGTTATAGAAATTGTATTGGTTGAAGACCTTGTCTCACTTGAATTCATGGCATATTCCAAAACATAACATAGATAAATAAGAGAGAGAAATACATAAAAAAGGAAAATAAAAATAAAAAACTAAAGAAATTAAGTAATAAAAATAAAGAAAAAAAGAAGAAACTAAGTAAATAAATAAATAGGAGAAGAAAAATGGAGAGAAAAAAACAGAAAATAAAAGAGAAGAAGGAAAAAAAAACTAATTCAATTCATATATAACTGATTTTTTAAATCATATCGATTGTACTGATTTTTTAAACTAATTCGATTTCAAAACTAAATAACCAATTCAATTCATGAATTAAATTTTAAAAATTAGTTCTTTAAAATGCAATTCAGTTCAGTTATTTTGATTCTTTTAATTTTCCACACCACAACATATTATCCATGAATTTCTATTATAAACTAGATATATATGTAGTGGGATAGGTTATTCTACCTACTCCCTATTTGCCTACCTTTTGCCTACCCCTCTCAGCATCGTTGGATTTTAATCTCATCTAACGGTTCACATTCCAAATATAAGTAAAAGCCTTTTACTCTTTTTTCTCTCTCTGACTCCCGCTTGTTCTCTCCTCCCCCACGCAGCTTTGACAACCCTCTCTCCCGCCGTCGGGCATTGACAGCATCGGTTTTCCAATATTTTTTCCCTAGTTCTTAATTTCTCTAATTTCCTCTATTAATCGATCTCTGCAATTCGTCGTCTGGTACTTAACTCACTTCACTACCTCTATTCATTCTTTCTTTCGTTCTCTCTTCCCCTACGATGAACAAGACGCGGCTTTGACAACTCTCTTCCGCCGCTGGTCATTGACAGTTCTGCCAATCCCGAATCTATCTTCTCCACTCTCTAATACATATCTGTCGTTGAACGGTTAGCATCATTTTTTTCACTTTCAATTAGCAAATTCTCTAATTACCTCTACTTTTTCCCTAATTTTCTTATAATTCTTTTTTTTGTCTCTTTATTTTTTTTCGAGGGTTTGTCATTTGCAATACGACTTTTTTACCCAAAACTCTGAATCATTTGTTCATGTATTAGGGAGTGGTTTGGCGTCAAGAAACTCTGAATCATTCACCATCAATTTCTTTTCATTTGATTGCTTTCTGTTTCAGTAATTAGAAACCAGATATTAACCTTATTGATTGTGTAGGACCAATTTGCATGGAATTAGCTCATTTAGTGTGGAATTAGTTCTCATGTTACTTCGCAATACTCTAGGACCGATTTGCATTACCATTTATCTTTTTAAATGCTATGTGGTGGTTGCTTCATTTGTGGCATATTTTTCTCACATATGCTTATATCAATTTTAGTTTTCCTTTTCACGGCTTATCAATTTGTCTTTGCAATATGACTTATTTTATTTTTATTTTTTTTACAAAGTGAACCCAAAACTCTGAACCTCTTTTGGGAAGTTAATCGATGGCATCAGATTCAAACGTTAATGCAACCAGCAACACGCTCCAGTCCATATGTTACAAGCGCGGTTCCCTTCAGCATCTTCATCAGGTATATTTATTCCTCCTCATTTTCATTTTCGTTTATAATTGTAAGTGGTGAAAATTGAGGCCGGCTAATGTGGAATGCGAAAAATGTTTTTATTGATGTACTATCTAATAGGGCAACTCGTGTTTTATTATATTTTGGATTTTTGATATGTATTTTCTTCTTTTTTATTGTGCTCGGGCATTAATCATAACAAGTTTTACTATCACGAATATGAATTCTTTTCATTTTTTATCCTTGATCAAATATTGAATATTTACGATTCAAATTTACCCAGATCGATGATACAGGGACCAATTTTGCACAACTTGGAGATACTGATGACGATCCAACAGATTACATTGACTTTAGTGATGAGATTGAATACGACATGCCTCATGAAATGGAAGAGCACATACAAAATGACTCAATTAATAGTATGTCAAATGTCATTCCGTTGACACCGACAAAGAATATTGGTATTTCAATTGAGGTTGGAATGGAATTTTCTGAAAGGAAAGATGTAATAGACTTGTACAAAGCATTTGGTATGGGAAAAGGTTTTGGAATTCGGGCACGACAAACCAAGAAGAATTACATGAAGCTAACGTGTGCTAGAGAGGGTCGTCCAGCACCGAAGACAAACAATGTTGGTGAAGTTTGTGAAACCAAATCAAGGAATACATCATCATCACGCATAGGGTGTAAAGCTTGTCTCAAGGCTTCTATGAATGGAGACACAAACATGTGGAAAGTTACATATTTTGACGACAATCATAATCATGGTTTGGTTACTCCGAAGAGTGTTCCATATATAAGATCATATAGACAAATGCCTGATGTTGCTAGATCATTAGTTGAAAAATTCAATGACTCGGGCTTGCCCACTGGAAAGGTGGCCACCATCCTCAGAGGCCATGATATAATGTTTGACAGTCGAGATTGTTATAATCATATGAAAAATGTAAGGAGGAAAATATATGACGCTGGGGATGCACAAGCTGTGGTACGTTATTGTAATAGACAACAATCAATGAATCCAAATTTCTTTTATTCGATCAAGTACGACGATGACGATCGCATGGAAAGCTTTTTTTGGATTGATGCGAGGTCTAGACACTCATATTACAACGTTGGCGTAAGGAAGGAAATGATGTGCTAAGTAAAGACAAAGAAATGTGTTTTCCTAATGGAGATGGATTGGTTCACAACCTTCACCTAAACTCTAAATGTCATACACTTATTGAGCTTGCACAGAGGTCAGATGAAGCATTTAAATTTATTTCTGATGGTCTTGATGCTCTTGCTACATCTGCAAAAAAAATTCCAACATTTGGGGAGAGTACAACTCTTGGGGATAATGACATTAATTCTCAACTCGAAGAGTCTTCTACAATGAACTTGAAGGACCCCAACATTTCCCAAACAAAAGGCCGAAAAAGGATTCGTAGCGGGATTGAAGAAGCATCAAAGCAAACCAATATTTGCGGACATTGCAAGAAACGAGGACATAATAAGCGCACCTGCAAAGAATAAATAAGCATTCATTATAGATATTTTTTTGTGTATTCAATTATTTACAGTTTCTGCTACTGTCATGTTGTAGTTCTATTTAAAAAGTAGAGTGGAATGGAAATATTGTAATTTTGTCTTTGTGGTTCTATTTTACTGTCATGTTGTGGTTCTATTTACCAAGAAAGCATTTAGTACTTTTTAATTATTAATTTTATTTCTGGCATTTTTATCAATCCCGCTCTATAATAATTAATGAGTGTACAGTGAGTGTGTTTGAAGAGCTTCTAAATTTGAATAGTCAAATATGTTGTGTGTTACTCATAGAGGCCAATCAAGACTCCGCAATAAGAATACAATTCATAAAGAAAGAATCAATTTTTATTTATATGGCAATTGCTCTGTTACATCCTAGTATGATTACAACTGAGATAAATACATTGAACTAAAGGAATATTACAAGTGGAAGAAGAAGAACAGTCCTAGAGCTCTGTCATTATGTATTGAAAATTTACAATAATAGCTGCTGCCTAGTTATAAGCTACAACGAATAGCTGCTCCACCATTGGTTGTGATAACAACACTTAGGTCATGTAAGGCTCGATGTACATGCTTCCTCATTGGACATCATGGTAGTGTAGACTTGTACTGACTCCTACAAGTCACAAGTTAAAAACAATATCAGACAAGAAAGCTTGCAGTACTATTATTACTCTAAATCACATGCATACAAGAGATTTGACCAATAAATTTTAGACGAGGAAAAGAGGAACTGGTACTAACTAGCTTGTTGTAGAGTTTCAACATAACAAAACTCCATTATGCTAAAGTCCCTAAAAAGATAGATAAAGAAATAGCATTCATAATGTTTTACCACATTTCAGTAGTTAAGAATTTATTAGCATGAATTCCTACAATTGAGCTCACCCTTGAGCCTAGAAGCAACATCCTTATGACTAATTGCTGTATCATCATTGGTTGTATTCTGAGTATTCAAGAGGTTATTACTTCTTTTGCTGCTGGTCAAACATTTTTTTCAGCTGCCTACCTTGTTCTTCAATTAGCAACTGTAATTTTCTCTGAATCTGGACCAAGAAAGCAAGTTAAATGAAAATCTGAAGTTAGGAAAGAATATTATTAGAATCCAACTATCCTAACCAATCAGTTTATGTATCCAATTTCCTCAACATTTTTTCAACCAATAACTGCCCTAAACCCTAACTCATCCATGCTTTAGCACAATATATTGCAAGAAGCCCAAAATGCAAATAGGCAGAGATGTCCTAGTGCTTTTAAATATATCATGTTTTGCTTGTAAAAGGGATATATTGTTCTAAAAGTTGTGGTTAGAGTTTGAGCAAATGATGTACCAAGTAAGAACCTGAAAGGTATGGCAAACATGGAAATATACTAGTAGAAATAAAAAGTTATAAGAGAAGACAATAGCAAGGATATACCTCAAGCTGTTCATGAAGATACCTTCGAGCATCTAATTCCAGGTGAAATGCCTCTGTAATTTGCAAGCCACTGCAAATCAAGAGTATTGTCAATTTAGTAGATTTATCGAGTAACAGCATCTGAGGTCACTATGAAATTAACCAAGCAACTTAATCAAGTACTAGAATTATAGAAATATAACAGTGGTTTAGGCAAAAGAACCAAGCAACTTAATCAACTTAAAAGGCGTTGTTACTTTGAGTAAGATCGCTGCCATCTGGAAGAGATAGTAGACTAAAACTATTATTTTCATTGGGTAGCTCAAACTTTCTACCATATTAATGGATATAAATGCATTTTTTTTTCTATATTGTAACTTCCTAAACTTGAAGTCTATTTAACTAAAAAGACAATAGTAACTGTAAACAATCCAAAACAACGCCATATAATTACATGTTGTCTATTAGAATGGTCTACCAAATTTCTTTTATTGTAATAGACCATTCTACACCTAATATTGATCTATAAACAATCCAAATTTGCTACCAGAACATGTTGAATTTTAAAGGATTATTTCTTTGACAAGTTACCTTCCAAAACAAGAAGATACCAATCATCAACCCAGCCATACATCCATTATATTCGTTAGACTAACAGGTTTTGATTTACAACAACAAAACACGGGCATGAGAGTGAGAGAATTGGCGGCTTGAAAAGCACAAGATCTCTCTCAATGTTAGGAGGTAACGGTAAAGGTTCCTCTTCTTCCACAATTTGCAGAAACGCAGCATCCTAATGGTAACAAACAAACAGAAATTGCAATTCCAAAAAAAAAAAAAAAAAACTAGTTTAGGTATTGAAGTGGACCACGAAAGAAAGAATGAATAGAGGTAGTGAAGTGAGTTAAGTACCAGACGACGAATCGCAGAGATCGATTAATAGAGGAAATTAGAGAAATTAAGAACTAGGGAAAAAATATTGGAAAACCGATGCTGTCAATGCCCGACGGCGGGAGAGAGGGTTGTCAAAGCTGCGTGGGGGAGGAGAGAACAAGCGGGAGTCAGAGAGAGAAAAAAGAGTAAAAGGCTTTTACTTATATTTGGAATGTGAACCGTTAGATGAGATTAAAATCCAACGATGCTGAGAGGGGTAGGCAAAAGGTAGGCAAATAGGGAGTAGGTAGAATAACCTATCCCATATGTAGTTGCTTCATCACTTTTACTTTCCTCAATTTTTCATTTTTAATATCACATATTTTGAGATAGGTTATTCTACCTACCATTTTTTTTTTTGCCTACCTTTGCCTACCACCCTCCAACACCGTTAGATCAGAATCTCAAGGAGAGAGAAAGATAAATGTTAGTTAAGATTCTGATCTAATAGTGTTTTATAGTGGTAGGCAAAGGTAGGCATAAAAAATAGTAGGTAGAATAACCTATCCCATATAAATTTGGGATAAGTTATTCTACCTACTATTTTTTCTGCCTACCTTTGTCTACCACCCTCCAACATCATTAGATCAGAATCTTAACTAATATTTATCTTTCTCTCTCTTCTTGAGATTCTGATCTAACGGTGTTGGAGGGTGGTAAGCAAAGGTAGGCAGAAAAAATAGTAGGTAGAATAACTTATCCCTATATTTTTAATGTTAATAATAGAAAAAATATTATAAATTTGTTACTCTCCCAGCATTTTTATATTCTATTTGGCATTTCAACAAGAAAGTCAATGCGTCCCATAGTGCCAAAAACTAATCATATGGGTTTTAAATAAATTACCATATGTGAACTTAAAAAATATGTGATTGCAAGACCCTATAAGAAATTCTTATTCGCTTAACTACATTTAATAACTATCAAAAAAATTTATTCATTAAGGTTAATTCCTTATACTCCATAATCGCAGTAAAATTCAAGTTATTTTTTTTTTCAAAAAAAAAATATTCATAGTTATTTACTTATTATTATACCTTATTTATTTATTGTCTTAACAATGAGTTACTAATTTTTTATTAACGAAAAATAACAAAATATACTCAACAACCAATACATATTTAATAACTCGGCTATATATTAACAACCAACGAGTCATTGATTTTCTTTTATATTGATCATATAATAAATTATTAAATATATATTAAATAATAAGCTTTAATTATTTTATTTTATTTTATTTTTGTAATAGGGAGGGGCCAGGCTCCAAGAAAAAACAAAAATTACATTGCTATGCTAACATCAAATGACAAACTTGGTGTATTCTTAAACAGATGTGCGGGAGAGTTAAGATGAACCTGGTCCATGTTATGGTTTCTGTTGTGATTCTTTGTTAACCAGTAGGCATAAACATTGTTTTCCCTACAGAAGTGCATGTATCGAACCTCCCAGTCCTCTGCCAACCATTTTCAAATTTGTTTTAGAGTAAATACTATTTTTGGTCTTCAGCGAATTTTACGATACCCTCTTTAGTCCCTAGTAATAAAAAAAAGCCATTTGTGGTCCTTGATTTTTTTCAAATTAGGTCCACGTTAGTCCTTCCGTTAGTGGGGCTCCAACATCGTTACTAACATTTCTCACGTGGACCGTTAAATCGCTGAGTAAGATTCCAAGTAGGATTTAAAACAACGTCGTACCTTAAGTGGTTGTCTTCTTCTCTTTCATTCTTTATTTCTGAAAATACAATAACCCAACACACCCATCTTCTTTTCCACAACCAAATCCTGCTGCCCCTCTCCTTCTCCGCCATGCCTCCTGCCAGTGGCGAACTTAGAAAATTTTATTTATGTCTGCACATTTAGTGGGGTTAATTTTTTTTTAAATGCATTAAAAAACAAAAAAAAATATAAACATTAAAAGAAAAGAAAACTTTAAAAAAAGATGGAGAACTTATTTTTTTGTAACTGCTTTTGCAAATCTACGTTAAATATGTTAGTTTATTCATCTCAAAATTGAATAAATAAAATAATTAAAGCTTGTTGGTAAGAATGTATTTGAATGTCCAATTTATATCTACATATTTATGTTTCTGTGTTTAGTGTCTACATAAATATTAGTAACAATTGCATATGTATAACAAAAGATTAATTAATAAAAGTGACAGCAGAGTCACTCTTTAAATATTAGCAATGGATTTGATGAACTTTAAAATAATTTATGTCTGCAAGTTCCCACACTTGCAATAGTGTAGGTCCGCCTATGCCTCCTGCCATGATTTTTCTTCCTCCCTCGTCAAAGATCAGAACCCTTCTTACACCACCATCCCCCACTTGGGTGGTTTTAACAAATGGTATGAACTGGGGTACCATGTGTGTGGTTTTAGTGAAGGATGAAATGAACTAGTGATCTTATTTGATTAAACTGATTCTCATGTTTTGTTTAATAACTGACGTGACAGGGAAGGGGAGGAGAATAGGGAATCTATAGAACCCTGTAAGCAGTAGAGTTTTGAGCTTTGTGCTGGATCCATTTTTGTGTAGTAAACAAGAACTAAACTACAAAAAAGATGTGACTGTTGTTTAACAAATGAGAATCACTTGGACATAATCTGATTTTTGCCATAGAATTTCACATAAATGAAGTGGGGAAGGGAGATATTATTGTGAGAAACAAAAATGGGAGGTATATTAGCCAGGTTCAAATTACAACCATTACTTAGCCTGTATAAAGCAAACAAAACATTTTAAAATTTAATGAAAATTAGTGTTTCCTCCTACTAAGTCTTCGGCCACACTTGATGACATGCAAAGGAGTTTTAGTTTAAATTCTACTTCCAATAAGAGGTCCACAGTCTGATGCATGCAGGGATGGTGATGATTTGGAATACAAATTAGATCAATTTGAAGGGTGCTAGGAGAAGAAGTGATTGATGCTTCTTAGGTAGTGTGCTTCGGCCAAGGGGTTTGAGTCACCCTAAAATATTGCATGAAGGAACTTATGTGCAATCATTGAAGGTAATGATGAAGGAAGGGTATCTGTTTACTTCGGCTATGATGAAGAAGGAAGGGTGGCTGGAGATGTTCTCGAGAACCCCGAGAATGGAAAGAAAGTGGGTGTGCGTGAGACCAAGTTGATGAAAAATAGGTTCTTAAGGATTTCATTTTCATTCTTTGCTATGGGTAGTGTCGTGGATAGATGGGTTTGAATGATGTCTGTGTGTCTTGGTCAAAGGGTGGGCCTTGGATGGTCTAGAATGAGAAATGTGGAAGCTTGTATGGCTTTCCTATGACAAGTCTTGCACATGCACCAAATGGGGTGGCCATTTTGTGTACCACTTGGAGGGCATGCGTCCTAACAAGGTGTCAAGGGGCTGCACAAATGTAAGACATATCCTAGGTGAAGTGACAAGGAGCATTGCCACAAGGGTTCATGTGATGGCTTAAGTGGCATTTCCTTGTTAAGTACAACCATAGAAGTTTTGAACCACATTCATTATTCGTATCTATATTCAATAACAAAAGGGAAATCAATCATACAAGCCACCACTTGTTCATCGCATCAAACATATAGCTTAAACACACACTATGAATTCAATTATACATCTAATTCTCATCAATAACACCTGTGATACATTTCCAAATACACATTTCAGCAATCAAGTACAGCTGTCATTCAACACCATTCCATTGCAATGGTGGTTCAAGCACTCATAAATAAATTCAACTATCAAAATATTCCATTTTATATACCACAACAGTTTGCATTCCAATCAACTCCACCATATTGCGATGTTCTGGAAGAAGGCGGTGAAGGTGCAAGAAACCGACCAGCTTGGGGCAAGTGGTCAAATGACGGCACAGAAAGACAGGTAGCTAAACTTATGGAAGAAAATGTTGGGGCTGCCATGCAATTTCTTTAAACAAAGACAACATTATTTATAGGGTACAAGGTCCGTCCCATCTTTCATTGCTGAAACAAGACAACATACTGATCTTGGATGAGGGAGGGAGAAAAATCATGGCAGGAGGCATAGCGAAGAAGGAGAGGGGTAGCAGGATTTGGTTGTGGAGAAGAAGATGGGTGTGTTGGGTTATTATATTTTCAGAAATAAAGAAAGGAAAGAGAAGAAGACAGCCACTTAAGGTACGACGTCGTTTTATATCCTACTTAGAATCTGATTGAGCGACTTAACGGTCCATGTGAGAAACGTTAGTAACAACGTTGGAGTCCCACTAACGGAAGGACTAACGTGGGCTTAATTTGAAAAAAATCAAGGACCTCAAATGACCTTTTTTATTGCTAGGGCATCGTGAAATTTGCTGAGAACCAAAAATGGTATTTACTCTTTATTTTACTACCCTGGAGTCCCTAGGGTCCTCATGCCCCTCTTGCAGTAATGCAATGGCATTCGTTGAGTCACACTCAACCTCCAGATTCTTTAACCTTGTTCCCCAAGCCATTTCTAGTCTCTTTAGGATGCCCTACAACTCCGCATCTAAAGGGTTATAGAATTAGAAATTAGTCTTTGATTGGTTTTTTTATGTAATTCTTGTCTTAGAGTGAGACGATTCATATTCCTTACGCAGATCAAATGTGCTGTATCAACCTTAACTTTTTTTTTTTTTTTGGAGGTTAAACGATGCCAATATTTGTTTGTTTCACCAAAATGTAGCATTCTCTTCACACTATCAGTTTATATATTTTTTAACATTGAATTTTATACTCTTCACAATTTTTTGTTTAACTTTTTTAAAGAAAAATGTTATTAGTACCTAGTTAACCAGAAAGTACGTGCATGAATACATAGGTTTGGTGTTTTAATATTTTAATCTTTAACTATTTTATGAGGAAACTTGTTTAGTCAATCTTGTCAGGCTTTAGATGCCAATATTTGTTTGTTTCACCAAAACGTGGAAAATTGTTGACTGCATTCTCTTCACACTATATGGTAGCAGTTTATATATTTTTTAACATTGAATTTTATACTCTTCACAATTTTTTGTTTAAAACCTTTATATTATCAGCATCATTTTATTTCTTCTTACATATTTTAATACTTTAATTTTATTGTCTTTATTTATTGGTAATTGAATTTAATTATATTTTTTTAATATTATTTATTTCTATATATAATAATTGAACATTTTATTTGAATTGTTTGAGTTCAATTTTTATAGTAAATAATTGTTAACAAAAAAATGTAAATATAATTATAAACTTGTTAAAAATAATAAATATTTTTTGGTAAATAGATTTGTCTGAAATTTTAGCAGACCTGACTAATCCAATTTCAGATTTGTGTCTCTTCGCCCTTCCAAGAAATTGTGACTCTCATGAATCGATCGAGCTCATTACTCTTTGAACAGGTCAAATCCTGAAATCTAATTGGGTTGATACTAGAACAATAACTCTTGGGTGAATAAGAAATGTTCAATTCAAAATAAATAGAACAAATTAATAATAATAAAACTAAGAACCCTAAGTTTTTAAAAATTTAAAATATCATACGGCTATTACATCTCTTCAAGTTAAATAAAAAAATCACACAAAAACCAATAATATTTTTGATCAGACCAAATACAATACAGGCTGGCCAAAGTATATCGGGCCTAATCACACACGGTTGAAATGCCGAGGATACTTTGCTTCTTGGGCTGGAGGTTGTTGATGATGATATATGGACTCTGGTCCTTTGTTAGCGCGATCGTTGAAACTGGATGGGGGTACCTGCAATGACACTCCGATGCTTAAGTCAGTATCAGTTGCAGGTGTATATGTATTCTTATTGAATTAGATTATTCTATCCGGGCATATACCCTATACTTATATAGTAGTTATGTTGCTGCCTTCAAAAGGCGGTATGGCCTCTAATTGGCCGTTTCTGGGCTGCAGGCTTGGCTAGAGCTTTCATAGCCTTATCTCTTGATGCCAGGCTACTTTGATAGAGCAGCGGCGAGCTGGTTCCGTCCTTTGTTTATTAGTTCAAAGGCACAGTGGGTTCGTACTGTTAGTATATGGGTGTCCTAGAGACAATCTTTTTGATTAAATAAGGACATAAGATGTGGACTTTTTTGTCGCAAATAAATAATAAGCACTCTTTATTCTGTTTCATATTTTTTCTCGATATTATTGTTAATATATTATGAATAAACTGGATAAATCCCTTGGAATAGAACATGTATTTCTTGAGTATCTGTGATGAGATCACGATTATGAGGATTCAAGGACACTGCACGTTTATTCCTAATTCTATGTTCCTAGTCTAGAGACACTAAGAATGGGGATCAGTGATCTCGGGTAAGACTAGCACGACTTATCTACTTGTATTTGGATACAAGGTAAAGACCTCATCTGCTACAGATATGGAGATGTCTTAGCTAAATTCGTGGGAGGACCTATAAAGGTATAGATCGCACTGAACAAACCCATAAAGAGACTCTGTGAGGAAATCTCACAGAGAGTATCATTAGAGTAGTCTCTTTATATTTGGGTATGTCTTTCCTTAGACCAGAAGTTATTACCTAGACTGTGTTCTAGAAGGCACACTTTGACTATATACCTCGCCTGCCTAAAACATGGAGACTCATAGGTACACTGTTGGGCTTGTCTTGAAAGAGCACAATGCTAGGGTGATAAGCTGAAGGAATTCGTCAAATCTCTGTGAGAGATTAGGTTATCTGTAAACCGGAGAAATCGGGATGACATTTACAAGGACTCGGGAATCTATGCATAGTAAAAGAGGTCATGAGATGATATGCCGTTAGAGTCAGTAAATTGAAGATTCCTTATTTCAAATAAAGCTTACCCTAAACCGCAAGGGTTGATACGTTTCCTTACCCTAGGTTTAATGAGGAATGTAACCGAGACGAAAGGAAATATATAGGGCAACCAAATATGTGTAATAGGATGATTATGTCATTAACCTAACTAGCTCTGGGGCAACAAAGCATTGCTAGTGCTCAGTGTTGTCATTAGATGGGTTGTGGACTTGTTGGGCCCAAGCCCATTTATGTCAGTGGCTATGTTGGGCCTAATGGGTCACACACTAACACCTTATTGTCATGATAATATAGCAAAAGGGTGAGAGGACCTTGTTTCTGAGTTCTTGCTTCTGCATTTTGAGGTTTGTAGTTGTAACATCCCAAATTTCTAGCAATTTATAAAACAATCTTATAATAAATAAATTGTCAAAATTCATTTTTTTTTCAATTATAATAATAGAAATATTGCGGAAGCTAATCTAAATCTAATTTTGGGAATGTTACCGCCGCACCTGTACAATGGACAGGTGCAAGGCTAAATTTATTACATTAAAATAAAACCAAAGACTAAAGTTTAAATAAAGGAAATATGTCTTATGCATTTATTTAAATCTCATAAAATTTCTAAACTTAGGAACTAGCTAGAAATATCCGAGTCGTGATCCTCACTGCCCACAGCTAGCCCCATCCTTTGCAACATGCTTCACTGAAAATATGCTCCCCCGTAGCCGCAGGATCATTGCAATCAAACAAACACAAAAGTCAGCAAAGCTGGTAATCCTAATCAAAATACAATTAATGTAATTAATAACAAATTAAATCAAATATCAAATAGTGTTCAAATCAATTCCACATTAATTAAATCAATTCCACATTAATCAAATCAAATATCAATATGATAATCAAAATTCCATTATATAATATTTATCTTTATTAAGTCCATTTAATGTATTTGGTAATTATCAACTAACATATTTAGCACAACATTAATCATAATATGATAATATTCACAACTCAATGACATTCTTCATAATCAAATCAAATAACAAATTTCATTATTAATAATGTTTAAGTTCATTATATTTAGTGGGAAGAGAATCATGGCAGACCCGGGAAACCCTGCCAGTCTACCCCTTGACCCGGGAAATAACCACTGTTACCAACCACGTATAATCAAAATTGGCCATAATCAATTCACATCTTCCTAGTGTGAACACCTCTTCCCAAAGTTGTTACTAGTACCCCGGGAAAAAACCACTGTTGTTACCAGGTACCACTTTGGGAAGAACGAAAACATCATTGTCACATCAAATAATTATCAAAGGCATAAAGCCCAAAGGTTGTGTTCATCACTTTGGGAGGTACCATCCCAAAGCTATCCTCCCACTATTATTTATTACAATCACACACAATCAATTCAATCTTGTCAAGATTCTCATAATTGTCAAATAATTTTCATGTTTTCCACATCAATTTAATCAAGAGTATAATTTCCAAATTCAATCTTTCAATAATATCATAATTTCCAAATCTGTTATCTAACAATATCATAATTTTCAAATCCATCATAATTTTCAAATCCATTATCCAATAATATCATAATTTTCATATTTAACATCTACGAGAGCAAAACCCAAATCCAATCATCATATCATAATTTTCCAAATCAAAATTCAAAGGGTAAAACCCAAATCCAATCATCATATCATAATTTTTCCAAATCATAATTCAAATATTCACATCTATTAGAGTAAAGCCAAAATCTAATAATTAGTCCAATTAATTTCAAGAGGTTAAAATAATTTAATTTAAATACCTTAAGGGTTACATATAATATATGAAAACATCCTAAAATTTCCTAAGGATTGAGATTACATATATCAAACATATAACTACCTGAATAATAGGACACCCAATAAAATTTTATACACCACAAATCCTCAACCACCTAGAGATTAGGATTACATATATCAAAAATTCATATCAATATAACCTATGACTCTCTAGGGATTAGGATTACCTGGTCTCCTTGTTTGGTGACTTCTACAATTTGGGGAAGAGAAGCGGTTGGTAACCAAAGAAAGATAATAATAAAAATAAAAATTAAAAGTGAGGAGAGAGAGAGTGTAAAGGAGAAAAAAAGTAGTGGAGAATTATTGAGGATTCAGAGTGAATTGGTTTGGTTAGGCTAAGCCTCTATTTATAGTTGAAGTTTTGGGCTCAGAGATGGGTTTCGTGCATTTATTTCCTTATTCTTCATTGATGTATCTGGCTTAGATTTTAGCTTTATACACTATTTTCTTATTAATTTCTTATGGCTCAGATTACAGCTAACTTATTTGCTAGCTCAAGGCTAACTCATTATTGACTCATCATATCTAATCAAATTACCAATCAATCATTACCAATTGAACATTATTAATCAATCATTATCAATCAAACATTACCAATCAAACATTAATGCTTAAATCATCAATTAATTAATAATCCAATTAATTACAATTCATCATCTAATATATATATATATATATATATATATATATATACATATTAATATTATTTTATTATAAATAATGTAGAGTATTACAAAATATCACAATTATTTTCCAATAGCACTCATATCACACGAAATTATTTTATCAAAATTTATATTATAATTTGTTATATATTACTACTAATTTATAGTTTATTATTATTATTATTATTATTATTATTATTATTATTATTACAATAATAAAAATATGGGGTACTACATTCTACCCTCCTTAAAAGAAGTTTCGTCCTCGAAACTCAAAAGTTTGAGCTCCTCAAATTAACTAAAAGCCATAAGATAAAGTTAATAAAAATATGGGGTATTACAGTAGTGCTGAGTTTCTGGTTTGGTGCTGTGGTGTCACATTCTTGGTGTTTGATGCTCCAAGAAGGTACCTTGTGAAGAAAAGAACCAACCTTTGTATGCCATTTTTGTTTCTCTGTAAAGTCAGAGCCTTGGAGACTGTTGGAGAGCTCCAAGAGCATCACCCTTTCTGTTTTGGTGCTAAGGGTAAGTGGTTGAACCTTGAACTTGAGTTCTTTTGCTTAAAAATGGAACCTTGATGCATGTAAAGACTTAAAGATGATAACTTAACGTTGGGATTGGTCAAACACACCTAGAAATGCATGTTTAAGTGTCTTTAATCGGTAAAAACCCAACCTTGGAAGGATATCTTCACGAAATGCAGAAACTGCATTTTGTCGTGAAATATTCGGATATCTGCCCGTAAAATATCCAGATATTGGATATCCGGATATGGGGATTTGGATATCCGGATATTGGATATTCGGATATGGGAATCTGTATATCCGGATATGGACAGTGAGATATCCAGATACTGCATATCCGGATATGTCCTCGTAGAATATCCGGATATTTTGGGATTTCGTAGAACAGTAGCTGTGTTGTGCGTACAGTAGACTATTGGGGGTTTGGGGACTCTAGATCGATGAAGTTGAACTTCTGTTTTAATTGAACTAAGTCAGAATCATGTGATTAAGGGCTTATGGCTTGTGAGAAGCCTTAAGACATAATTCGTAATATGGAAACGTAGTCTTTTTGTTTACGCTTTTGAGGTATGAATGTTGATATACTTGCTGGTCCTAAATCAGATTGTGATCTGATGTGTATTGGACTTTAAGCTTGTGGCCTTGGATAGCTAGCTTAGAGGTAAGCTTTCGTGTCTTCGGTTTAGCCATTGTTGGTTCCACCATGTCCCATGGGGGTATGGTTATATGCATGATGTGGTCTTCATGTACTGTTTTATTTAAATGCTATGGAGCTGTTAAGTGCAATTGCTGTATGATATTTATGTGGTGTTTGCCTTAAAGGGAAACCATGGGGTGGCCCTTTGGGGGTGGGTACAACATGGGCTGATACAGCATGGGCTGGTACTATGTGGGTAATAGACGTATTCCTGCATTTCTCTGATCAGTAGAATAGGTATAACCCACATGACATGATTATCTGCTGCATTGCACTATTTTGGAAATTATTTTGTTAAATTGCTTTTGAACTTATATTGGACATGTAAGTGAGCTTGGGGTGGAAGATCCTTGAGGACCCCTTGTCTTACTGAGATTTCTGTTAGAGATCTCACCCCACTTTTGGGGCGCTTATTTCAGGTTCAGGTAATGTTGAGACCTCAGGCGGCAGGAGGCCGGAGCTGAGTTAGAATTGCTGTTATTTTATGCTGACTTGTTGGATGCTGGTTATGCATACTGCTTTATGTTTTTTGCTTCAGTTTATGATTGTATATCATCTTGTTGAGACGCTGTTGATTTGGTGAGCATGGGGATTATCCATGACACATAGTTTTGTTTATGTCTTGTTTTATTTGGAGTTGTAATAATGTATCAGGATTATGCCCGGACTACGAGTTGTAGATCCGTGATTTTAGATACACACTTTATTTATATATTGAGGTATATCAGTAAATGTCTTATTGCAAATTACATACAGGCGATGTTTTTATGAAATTGATTAAGTAATCAACTTGGTTAAGTATATGACGTCATAATTGGAAAAGAAAAAGATATTTCGCAATTTTTATTAAGCGCAGCTTAATACGATGTAATGTTAACAAACCGGGTATACACGGGGTGTAACATGCAACATGAGAGTATAATTTTCCAAAATTTATATACTACAACCAATTACACAAATCATACAAATAAGTGACTTGTAGCAAAAAAATCTCATATCTCTGTGGGATCGAAATAGTGGAGCTATCCTTTGATTTCTGCTGTAGCACCTTGGATTGCAAAATAACACTTCATCACCACAAACAAATGAAGTGAGAACACATCTTGATAGGCTTGGCCTTGCCAAACGCGTCATTTCTCTTTTTCCCAAAGATATAGCAGATTGGATGAGTAACACAACCATCTCGACACCATACTTGCACTAATTAATAAATGATAGATCAAATTCTAAAATAGCTTTCATGATGTGAGAAAAGTGATTTCTGAAGAATATTTATATCCCGAAAGAATAGTGATTCCAAATCATCCCGTCAGTTTTGCTCTACAATAGAGCTACAAAAAAAATGAAAAGTATTACATGTTCATCTAATAGAAGAGCAGCTTGAGAAGATGATGAAGATAAACAAACAAAGAAAAGAAGAAACATGTGCACAAAAGCTAATTAATTACGAAATGAAAAGACCGAGTAACACAAATCTTATTTATATACAAAATAATTTCATTTTTTAGTAGTTAAGCTCAACAGTGGATTGTTAATAGGGTTAACAATTATTTATGTGTAATTTTTTTTAGGTATAATAATAAATATCATTAACTGACTTAACCAGTTTCAATGCATCAAGTGGTGGTAAAATAAAAAATTTGAATTAAAATTTCGAATTTATAAATTTATTCAATAGGAAACATTTTAAAGTGGTTTTATTGTTATTATGGTTTTTGTTGAATGTAGCGAAATTAATAGACTCAACACTTTCCAATGCAGTAAGTAGTGAGATTTTATATTTGTAATGAATGATGAACTATTTTCCCACATATCAATTTCAAATTTTAAAAATCAAATTTGAAAAGTGGAACATTTTGTAATGAATGCTTCACTTTTTTCCCCTTATCAAATAAAAAATTCAAATTTGAAATGTTTCTAAAAGTGGAAAAAATCAAGTTTGCTGACGTGTTCAATAATCTATAAAAAATTCAGATTATTTATAGATTTACTTGCATATAATGATTTACATATTTAATAAATCATAATCATTATCTAACAGGATATCCAATCGAGAGTGTAACTAAATTTGAGAGTGTAACAAAGAATATAAATCGGGTAATCCCAATGTAAATAAATTGAGAGAGAGCTTAGGGTCGATACACAACAATTATTTTTTGATAAAACACAGCAACTGCTTGTGGATTCCCTAATATAATATAAAACTCTAAACGGTTTTCATAGAAATAGACGACAATTACCTAATTCTCGCCGGTAATACACAAACTAGGCATGATGATCCTCTAGAAAGGTTAGCACAAACAAACAAACGTGATAAAAATCTTTAAATGCAAATATAGAAAACATATATAGATAGTAATTTTGACGCAACTATAAGAACCTTTTTTTATGGAAAACATATATAGCTGATATAAAATGTTGACAGTTAGAGGTGGCAAAATGGGCTCGGCCTTGAAGGCGGTCCCACCCCACCTGGAAACACGTTTTCATATTGTTAACTAAATTATTGTTGGTAGAGTTGGTGTATTATTGAGATTAAATATAATGCATTAAATATATGGTTATATATATTCCAATTTTATGAATAATTATTTTTTATTTATGCAATTCAGCTAATAAATGGTCTTTTGATATTACCACATAACTTCAACTATGAAATGTTTCTTAGACTATTAAACGTACTCACACAAATATTTTTCAACTCTTCATCTAATATATGTCATAACTACATAAAACATAGATACATAGTAATCTAGATGCAAGTATAAGAACCTTTTTTTGTGGATAAATATGAAAACCTATTATATGCTGATATAAAATGCTGACAGTTAGAGGTGGCAAAATGGGCTCGGCCCGGAGGGCCGGCCCTCCCCGCTCGGCAACACGTTCTCATATTCTTAACCAAATTGTTGTTGGTAGAGCTGAAGTATTATTGAGATCAAATACAATGCATTAAATATATGGTTATATATATATATACACACACACACACACACACACAAATAAATACAAAATATATATAGATATATATATATATATATATATATATATATTTATATATCGGAAATCATGCTCTCTGAGAGCGAAATTTTTTCCTGCACAAATTCGTTTTCCGTGCCAATTAATTTATTTTTCTTTTTTAATATAAAATGTGGGACCCATATTTAATTTGTCTCTACTTTTTTTCTCTCATGCTATCCTACAACATAAGAAAACATGAACCCTATATATATATATAATACATATATATATATATATATATTCTAATTTATGAATAATTATTTTTTATTTATGCAATTAAGCTAATAAATGATCTTTTGATATTACCACAAAATTTCAACTGTGAAATGTTTGTTAGACTATTAAACGTACTAACTCAAATATTTTCCAACTCTTCATCTAATATTTGTCACAACTACAGAAAACATAGATACATAGTAATCTAGACGCAAGTATAAGAACCTTTTTTTGTGTAAATAAATATGAAAATCTATTACATGATGTTATAAAATGCTGATAGTTAGAGGTCAACCATCCCGCCCACTAACACTTTTTTTTCCTTATATTTATTGTCTAAGAATCCCGTTTTTGTGTGGCTAAGATAATTGGATTTATTCCTGTAAATATTTTAGAAACAAACATCTAAATAAAATGAACAATCAGATTGTGATAAATGAAAATCCATCTAAACAAAATGAATAATTAGCACAACATTTTAAATTTTTTTCTTCATGTATATTAATTGATTTTATTTTGTAGCTAATTTTGTGTATGGATGAATCATCGAGACAAGATCATATTGAAAAATAATGTAGAGGAGAAGGTTCATTGGTGGCTATATTTGAAGACTGAATTATTAAGTACATAACTATATTTGATTTGCATAATAATCGATGTCTCATAATTGTAGAGTTTTGTTTTTTGTTGATGCTTACAAAGTTCTGTGTGAATGCTATAGTTTTTTCAACTTCAAAAATAGCACAAAATAACAAAACAATTATTTTTTATTTCAGATATTTCTCAAGTAACAGTTTACATTTTTGTTTTTTGTTCCTACATGTTTTTACCTCCACAATTATACCATTCAAAGCTTCATAGCAAGATGAAGGTGTTGATTTACCCATGCGATGATTAACCAACGACGATCGACAACAATTTTGTTGTTTTTCTGCCAACGAATTTATTATTGCAGATATTTAGAAAGGTGGTGTCTCATCTCATTGAAGATATATCCAACATCAAACTTGCAAAGAATTTCTTCGGCTTGCAGAAAATGATTACGTGTATGAAAATGCTTCGATGGACAAGTTTGAATCAGGTCCATTAGAATGGATTACCGATAAAAAAAAATTATTCATCAAATACCGGATAACTATGAGCATGAAAATCGACCAGTGTACAAAGGAAAAGTATACGAGATTTTCTTCAATCAATAGCAAAAGTTCAATAGAGAACGACAATTACTTTTCTTAAAACGTTGCAGGGAAAGTGGCAGCCCTGACATTTTGTATCGTGAAGGATTGGTTAGTTATTTCAAACAAATTTCCAGTTCGAAAACGCAAGCATTGGCTCTTGAAGCCTTGAAGATTGCAGCACTGAAAGGTCATAGTGAGCAAGTATGTTTATTGCATGCTTTTGATGAATAGTGAACATCAAAGTCAAAGAAATTTTGGATTTGAAATTTTTCGTTCCCTGAATAAGACAAACAGTTTACAACAATTCAGACAGCGGGTGAAATCTTATATCCGAAGCTTGTGGGGGTGTAAAGAAATTGTTCGAAACCATAACTCTCATTTCTTCCATTCCAACAAATGCAAAATGCAAAACTTTTCAATTGATCGGTCCCCATTGGAAAATGATGAAGTTAATGATGGTAATGGGATTACGCGTTATTTTTGCAAGGCAGATTTTGAAGTCAATTTTTTTTGTAGAATTTCTATAGTATAGACTAATTTCATTCCTTAGATTGATAAGTTTTAAATTCTTCTGTTTGTATTCGTCCTTTTTATTTTAAATAATTGCCAGTGAAAATTTAAAGTATTGCAGTATATCTTTCTCTGGTGTTGTTATGTACTTCTATGATGTAGTTATCTTTCTTATGGGTAATTATCTAATTTGTTCCCAATTCAATGCATTTGTAGAACACATTTTTTATATCAAAATGAAAGGAACTTAAGAAATAAAGCAAAAGAGCTTTTATTATCTATATTAGGGGTAGGATATTCTTACACCGGAGTAAGAGTTAGAAGTCTTACACTCAATTTTAATCATTAATCCACTTGTATCCAATGGCTCATATTACCAAAAAATTTGAGCCCTTAGATATAAGTGAAATCAACAGACAAGATTGAAAGTGTAACTTACACTGGTGTAAAATGATCCTAACTCATATATATAAATATATATATATATATATATATATATATATTTGTTTGTTTGTTTGTTTGTTTGTGTGTCCTTTATTTACTTTTCATATAATTCTTATTATATTTTCAATTTAGATTATTTAAATTCTTTCATAATTAACACAAATTTATATTTTATCTTTTTGTTTTATCAAAAGTTGGAGCTATTTAATATTTGGATCAATATTTAAAAGGTATTATCAAATAAAGAAAATTCCAAGAAAATAAATATTTTTTTAGATTTTTTCAAAAGCTACTTCCAAGCACAAATAAAATGAAAATTACATTATCTTGAAAAAGTGACTTTATGAAAAAAAATAATACTAATAATCAGATTCAATAATTTCATGACATTTGAATTACGTTTTCCTTTTCATTTTATGACTACAGGCTCCTCCCAAAGCCCCCAAGCACAAAACCATATTTACCATATTTAAAACTGGTATTGCTACTCTTTACTAATAATTCTAATATTTTAGTATGTTAAACTAGACATCACAAGCTTTCCAAAGATATATTATATGTCTCAATCGAAGTTATATAACTCCGGTTATGTTTTTCGCAAGGTAACTGTGTCAAACAGAATTTCTGATAGTAAGGCAGTAGCTTCAAACTCAAACCGCGATCAATTAATTTATCCAATGGACTTGAAATTATCAAAAGTCATAGCCCTATGTGTTCGCTTCACATAGGTCGAAACTTCACTCAATTTGGAGATTTGTAGCTCGAGATATCGCGATTTTACTAAACTAGTGCGTTGCTGTAATCGATTACTGTATTCAGACAGGGTTTAATCGATTAAGCCACAGAGCTTAATCGATTAAATCTTCAATAGAATGCAGAAAATCATATTTTTACTGCATAATTGCCATTCCAATGGTTTCCAAAAGTTCCACTTCGTTCTTTACACTTACAGAAGTTCAAACAACTCATTTACACTTAGATTATCAGTTTTACTATTAATCACTTAAAATTTCTCTTTATACATGATCCAAAACAAGCTATTTCAGGCTATGTAGCACTGATACGACACGCGACACATGACACGACACGACACTCCGACACGTCAACCCTAAAAATTATGGATTTCGACACGTTGGGACACGTTTTAATATTAAATAATATTTTTAATTTATATAGTGTATATTTCATTTAATATTTAATAATTTAACAAAAAAATAAAACTAAATGAATAATACCCATCAACACGTTATAAAGATGGAAGCTTTAATAAAAAAACTAAGAACTGGGATGAGAGAGAGATATATAATATCAGATAGAGAGATCAAATCATATTAGAGAGAGAAATCAGAGACAAGGAGATACAACAAGAGCGTGATAGGAATTGACAACAATGATGCTGAGATGATGCTTGGGGTGTAACACCCCGTGTATACCCGGTAATGTTATCATACTATCGTATTAAGTTTTATCATATAATTCTTATTTCATTTTTTATTTTGACTCTCTATTTTCTTTTATCAAAAGTTGGAGCTATTTAACATTTGGATCAATATTTTAAAAGTTTTATGAAATAAAAAATAATATTTGGCACACACAAGGACCAACAACGCCTTGGGGCACTTACAACCCAATCCAGTTTATAGTCAGTAGGCATATAGTTCATATTAATCATTCTTAAGTAGTTGCAATCATTAACACCTTTTTCATGCATATTTTCATCATACATGTAATCATACCCTAAAATAGGCCTAAGGCCCTTCCATCATAAATAGTCATGCATCAATACGATTACAACATTGTTTTACAACTTACAACTTGAAACTTCAACTTCAACTTACATTCTTCCAATATTACAACTTCAAATGACAACATAACCAAATACACAACTACTAGACTTAGGCAAAATGGCATGAACAAATATGCTAATGAAGCTCATACTACATACATATAAGATGTTCATGCCCTAAGTTTAGCCTGGGCCACACGACCAACAAAATGCAAAATATGAAGCACTCCTCTGCTCACTCTGCGGGCCTCTTGCCCGCTGCTCCTGCTCCACTGCTACCTCCTGAAATAAATGCCCCGAGACAGGGTGAGATATACGAATATATCTCAGTAACCAAGAGGTTCTGGAGAAAACTCCACCCAATGGTTCTTCGATGCATATCAATAGAATAAAACAACCACTTTGAAAACGGGATATAGCAAGGGATTTAGAGAAATGGGGAATATAAAGATACAAACTACGACGATACGGGATGGTAACCCCAATTCCACGTACGCCCTGGGCATATATAGGCCTATGGCTATCATCCAAGGTGTGTTCACAGAAACCACAACCATGATGCCCAAACCATCCAAAACGCCAAAGACATTCCTAGTGTGCTCCTACCGGATCACACACCATGACACGCAGTCAACTGGAACTCCCTCCTGGAGACCTATCCAGCGGAAGTCCGAAACTGCCCGAAGGCTAATAAAACTGTCTACTGGCTAGAGACTCGGTACCTCAGTACCCATAGCAATAATGCATGCATGCTCATGTGTTCTATACTATTCATACACACTTCCTACCGTTGCCATCAACTGGCAAGGTGGAACAGAAAAGGGGAACAAGCCCCAGTACCAAGAGGTTACCTTAAGTAATTTCCTCACTAGCTACGCAGCAGCTTATCCCTCAACTTGGTACACAACGGAATGCCTACACAGAGGACATTCCCAATCTCTTATAATTCAAACAATACATGCTAATTTACAATTATACATGCATTGAACTAAATACATACCTCAATCCACTTGGTCCAAGACCAAGGGTAACTCCCAGATTCAAGTTTCGGGATTCAAGTCAACGTACGGCAACCTATACAATTACGTACATCCATCAGTACGCGTCAAATATCATCAAAACGCAAAATCACAAAAATCCTCCCCATCTTCCCTTGATGGTTCGGCCATTGAAGTGTAAATTTGAGATTTATTTTTCTAAATTTTCTTTCTCATTTTGTTACGTCTCATAAGGTTGTCAATAGGCCAATTCAAGTGCCAGTTCATCATTTTCGCGTCGGATTACATCAGAACGCGAAAACCGCAAAATCTCCCCTTTTTCCCTTGGAGGTTCGGCCATATAGGTGTTAATTGGGGATTTATTTTTCTAAATTTTCTTTCTCATTTTATAACACTCCCTTAGGTTGTTTAGAGGCTAGTTCAATCGTCGTTTTTCCGTTTTACGACATTTAGGCATCGTTTTGCGAAATATTTCACTTTAGGCTCATTTAGGTCTCTAAACACAATTCATTTTTCCCATTGATTCAAACACTTTCAAACCACAACACAACCCATCTAAGCACCATATAACTACACAATTCATCATCCAAATCATTTTTCAACATCAATTCCTCAATTTTTCCCAAAATGGCCGAATTATATACCCTAGGGAATCCCAAAGGATTTCTTTCCATTTTCAACCATTCCTCAACTCAAACAATCACATTATATCATCATTCTATCATACAACAACTCATTATCAACATCACAACACATTTTTCCAAAATTCCATGTCATGACCATCAAATTATTCTAAGTTAAAAATCATCACATTTCACCTAAAATTTTCATTGCGTTTCTAGCATTAATACATCATTCTAAGGCATTATCATCTAATAGACATTTTCCATTTGAGCTCTCTAACACAACACATCATAAAATCCCTCTTTTAGGGTTCATAAACATAAATCACAAATCAACCATTGAAATGTTGAAATAACTCACCCAAATGCAAGGCAAATGACTCCTCCTAAGTATACTCCACCATTGGAGCATTTGAAAACTACATGAACACCCAAACTTCAATGTGAGCCGCGGCCTTTGAGGGGGAAGATCTCAAAATCCTCTCACTTTCACGGCTCAACAAGGCCACCAATGGCTTTGGAAGACAATTCTCAAAATCCTCCCACGCCACCTCACGCGATTAAAAACGCGTCAAAACTCTCACTAAACGTCCGTAAATTCAAAGCCTATTCAGAAACTCTAATTTTTAACATTAACTATTCCACTTTAATTAGGCTTGATTGGATGAATTCAGAGTCCTCCATTCGTTCGGAGAAAACACTGTTTTAAGCTATCGCGCGCGCCGTTGGCACGTTTCCCCAAAATGACTTACTTTCATCAAATTTCATCGACAATCATACTTCCTAACTCATTAGACCATTTGTAACTCATATTTGAAATCTAGAGCTCAAAATTCCACTGGCACGTTTTACGGTGCAATCGAAACGCGGTATTTTTACCCGCGAAAAACATTATTCACTGATTTTTCTGAAACTTGCCTATCCACTCAATTTTTCGTTCTGAACCCATTTCCAGGGTTATTTTTACCATATGAGACCTTCTACTCAATTTTTATCCGCCTAGGGTTGCGTGTTGGCTAATTACCGTTTTGCCCTTTCTTTGTATTTTGGCCTAATCTTTAAGATTTTCACTAATCCATCACTTGATTACACACTTAATGGCTTAAATACTTAATTTAAAATTGTGAGGTGTTATATAAATACAATTACTTGAGCTCATGTATTTCTAATTTTGGTAGGTGTAGTATATTTTACAAAACGATTAAAAATTTATCCTAGACGAAGATTTAAATATTTTATATGACACTTTGTTACTTCATGTTATTTTCTTTTTTGGTAGATACTCACATATTATTTTTATCATTCTTAAAAAATGTAGTTAATTTATTTGGTTTAAATTAATCTTATATAATTTAATTTATAAATACATTCTTATGTCTATTTTTCATTAATTAATTAAGTTTAATTTTTCTGTTAAATTAGCAACATGGTAAACTGATTAATAATTTCACATGAAATCATATTGATATTTATATCAATAAAGTGAATTTTTTTTTAAAATATGGTGAATTAATTACAATGAAATTCATTATTAGAAATTCAAAATTTATTTTTTGCTTGGGTAGTGCACTTTTAAAAATTTAAAATATATAGAGCATGTTTCCTTAATAAGACCTTTTTATTGTTTCATTCGAAATTTTAGCCAACTTTTATTTATAGTTTTTTCAAAATTTTCTTAAGAAGATATTAATAGTGGGAGTTTACTTAAATGAGAAAATCTTAAAAATAAAAGTTTTTTGATTACTTGAAAACAAATTAGTGAGAAAAAGATGTGATGATACCCTTTTTTTTTCATTCTCTTACTCTAAATAAAGGGGACAGTCATACTTACTAAAGAAAACTTCAATTACTCTTACTGCTAAATTAATCATCGTTGATTTCTATCAATTTGACGAATATAATTTTTTGGATTACACTAACTAATTAATTATCAATTCTAAAATATTATAACTGTCAAATTGACGAAAATCAACGGTAATTAATTTAGTAGTAAAAGTTTTTAGTAATAAGTATAACTGGTCTCCTATATAAATAGGTAAACAACATTGTGCATATTAAATTTTTGATTAATATATTATTTCAAATATGTTTGTTAGAAATATGACTTCCATACTCAAGAGGGAGGTGAATTGAAATGAGTATCATAAAATTTGCGTAAACGTCCTGTTACGATCCGATAGATCTAGATGTCCAATCAGAGATTGGTATGTTAATATAGGATTTGTTTGCCCTCTCTCAAGTACCTATGGGGGAGATACCTTAGAGACTAGCGGATCATTGTGGATAATAATACAAACGATATAGTCAAGGTGTTGGGTGTGTCCCCAGTGACAGGCTCAAGTACCTATGTTTGTTTGATTGTTTGTTTGTTTGTTTGTTTGTGTGTGTCCTTTATTTACTTTTCATATAATTCTTATTATATTTTTAATTTAGATTATTTAAATTCTTTCATAATTAACACAAATTTATATTTTATCTTTTTATTTTATCAAAAGTTGGAGCTATTTAATATTTGGATCAATATTTAAAAGGTATTATCAAATAAAGAAAATTCCAAGAAAATAAATATTTTTTTAGATTTTTTCAAAAGCTGCTTCCAAACACAAATAAAATGAAAATTACATTATCTTGAAAAAGTGACTCTATGAAGAAAAAAAATACTAATAATCAGATTCAACAATTTCATGACATTTGAATTACGTTTTCCTTTTCATTTTATGACTACAGGCTCCTCCCAAAGCCCCCGAGCACAAAACCATATTTACCATATTTAAAACTGGTATTGCTACTCTTCACTAAAAAACCTAATATTTTAGTATGTTAAACTAGACATCACAAGCTTTCCAAAGATATATTTTATGTCTCAATCGAAGTTGTATAACTCTGGTTATGTTTTTCGCAAGGTAATTGTGGCAAACAGAATTTCTCATTCTAAGGCAGCAGCTTCAAACTCAAACTGCGATCAATTAATTTATCCAATGGACTTGAAATTATCAAAGGTTATAGCCCTATGTGTTAGTTTCACATAGGTCCAAACTTCACTCAATTTGGAGATTTGTAGCTCGAGATATCGCGATTTTACTAAACTAGTGCGTTGCTGTAATCGATTACTGTATTCAGTCAGGGTTTAATCGATTAAGCCACAGAGCTTAATCGATTAAATCTTCAACAGAATGCAGAAAATCATATTTTTACTGCATAATTTCCATTCCAATGGTTTCCAAAAGTTCCACTTTGATCTTTACACTTACAGAAGTCCAAAGAACTCATTTACACTTAGATTATCAGTTTTACAATTAATCCCTTAAAATTTCTCTTTTTACATGACCCAAAACAAGCTATTTCAGGGATTTGCAAGGGGAATAATTAGGGTGCATGAAAATCCACGGAGAAAGCTTGGATCTTTTCCCTCGAAGATGGCACCTTGATGCTTTAAGAAGTTAGGAAATTACTCTGAACCAAGAAAGAATAGTGGCAACCCTCACACGCTAACCAAACAGAATTTAAACACCTCCAAAACACATTTTTCTTCTACAAGACCTAAGCTTTAATGGGTTGAGGATGATTCCATGACATAGAAGTGGATAAAGATTGAGACTTTGACGAAATTTAGTAAGAAAGCTCAAACTCTGAAGGTGGGTGTTCTTCTTACATGAGGAGAAGGTAGAGAGAGCACGTGGAGTTTTTAGAATAGCTTTCTATGTAGGTCCAATAAAAAGACAGGGTTTTAGTGCATTTAGCTATTTATAGGTTCACTAACTTAAACTAATAGTATTAGTTTAATTAGTTCCGCTCTAATTAAACTAACTTAAATAAAAACATTTTCTGTTAGGGACCTAAAATGGGCTTTACTCATAAAAAGTTATAATGATAAAGACTCTTATAACCTTGAAATAAATTATAATTATAAAAATATCTTAATTTTCGTCCCAAAACGACGTCGTTTTGAGCTCAATATAGATAGCTTATCTACATTCACTGCAGAAAAATGAACCCATAATAAATAAAATGTCCTTATTCAACTGCAATTCATGATTAGTAAAAGAGTAAAACCCCTTTTTGGTCCCTAACCAAAAATACGGTCTCGACTTTCGTCTCTTACAAAAAAAAGTCAACTTTTGGTTCCTCTATAATTCTAGTTCTTTGAAAATGTGGTCCCTCAAAAATTCAATGAAGATCCATATTAGTCCCTTTTTTTGTAAGGGAGGAAAGAAGGGGATTGTAATTTTTTTTAGGGACCCAAAAAAGACTTTAATCTTAGTAAAATAAGTATATATGTATGTTTTATATTTTATTTTTTATATTATTCTTATTTTATTTTTAATTTAGAGCATGCATCATGATAATAGTTTAAGCAAGCATAATTAATATCACATTTATATTCATTCTTTTTCTTTGAAGTTTGAAGAAGGAAAAACTTAAGTTTCACTACTTTTGATTTAGCTGTATATTATTCAATAAACTTTATGTTATTTAAAACTTATTATTTAGACACATTATGATTAGAACGTATATTATTTAACTCCTTATATATAAGTGAAAATGTTCTTATTATATAAAATGTTAAAAATATCCTTAACAACCACAAAGTATTAAATTATAAAAAATATCAACTAAATCACAATTCAAATTACATACAATTCATTCATTTATATATATATATATATATATGTATTTTCTATTTAATTTTTCATATAATTCTCATTTCATTTTTTATTTTGACTCTCTATTTTCTTTTATCAAAAGTTGGAGCTATTTAACATTTGGATCAATATTTAAAAATTTTATGAAATAAAAAATAATATTTTGACTTTTTTTTTTTTCAAAATAATTCAAATCCATAAACAAAAGAAATTAGCCGTTATTTTAAAAATCAAAATTAACGCGCTAATGCGTATTGTTTGCGCCATCTCCCAAGGAGCCGTTATTTTCCCTCATCTTTGTTTCCCCAATAGTTAAGGTGCATAAATAGGTCTCTGTTGAGTGTTGAGTGTTGAGTATTCAAGCTTTGAAAGAATCAAAATTCAAAAGAGAAGAAAAGAAAGGAGCCGTTATTTTCTCTCATTTTTTGTTTCCCCAATAGAATAGAATAGAATAGAAGAAAGGATGGGGTTGGAGTCCGAGAGGATTCGAAAAGGAAAGAGACAGAGAGACATCACTGCTTATGATGTTTCGTCGAAGGAGGATGAAGTTGCTGAAATCCTCATTGAACTTTCAACTCTGATCTTGGAGTTGCAAAGTCGATGCTCTGTGATCCCTTTACTGTGGGGACGAAAGAAGAAGAGAACTCCCGTTCCCATTACTCGTCGTCTTCACCAACACCAACACCAACACCAACACTGCTTCAGTCAACACTCTCACTCTTTCGGTAAGTTTTCTCTCTCTTTCTCTCTTCTTATTCCTCTATGTCAATTCTATGTTCCCCATGTTTTCTTCTTGTTCTTAATTTCGTTGGCTATTACGATGTTGTCGGTCTGGTTAATTTGTTTCGTTTTGCTTCTGAAAGTGTTCTTTTTTTTTTTCTTGTTATATTTTCTGATTCTTGGTGCTTTCGGTTCTTCTTTGTTTTTGGTTTCAGCAATAACAGAAAATGTATGTTCGATGATGTTTTCTGTATGGGACTGTTTTCTGCTGCCAATTTATGTCTCTTTATTTATTTTTTTATTTTTATTTTTATTTTTTTCATTCAAATTTTTCTTGGAGATTGAATTAATGGTATAAGTATCAGTGGATGGAGAAAGATTGAATGTGTCTCTCATTTGTTTTAGGTGACTTTCTTGCTAAGGAAAAACAAGTGCTGCAATTGGGAGGAGACTGCTCTGTTCTCTCGATCAAGTCCATGGAAGAAGGTTCACCATCAAAGAAACACAAAGGTGAAATTGTTGAGAAGCCAGAATTGCCATTGGAATTTAAAGAAAAGTTTCAAGAAATGGTTGGTCGTCTGTCCATGGAAAAAGGTTCATCCTCAAAGAAAAGCAAAGGTGAAATTGTTGACAATGCTGAATTGCCATGGGCGATTAAAGAGAAGATTCAAGAAATGGGAGGTTCTGAAGTGAAGTTGGTGATTCAGAAATCACTCTTCAAGACTGATCTGTCACCAAATCATGGGCGTTTCTCAATCCCAGTTCAGAAAATGGAAAAGGAAGCAAAGAATTTTGTAAGGGAAAGAGAGGAGTCAATCATGGCAGAACGTCAACAACAAGGACAGAATCAAAGGCTTGCTGGATTGCCAGTGTTTGTAATGGATCCCAGTCTTAAATTTTACAACATGCATTTGAAGAAATGGAAAATGGAGAAAGCTGTGGTTTACAACATCACCAACGGATGGATGGATCTTGTGCGCAGTAACAATCTCAGGGTCAACGACACTGTGCAACTGTGGTCTTTTAGACTCAACGACCAGCAGTTATGTTTTGCTTTTGTCAAGCTTTGAGAAACTTTCTTATGATGTTTCTTTTAAACTTTCTTTCGTTTCGTTTCGTTTCGTTTTGGGAACCTCTTGTTTCCTATTATGTTTGTCGTGTGTTCTGCCTTTTTTGTGTTTTCTTTTTTTTTTTTTTTTTTTTTCTTTTTTGTTTTTTGTTTTTTTTCTGTCCTTGTAATGTAATCGATACTATTTCACAAATATAATAACATACGATGGCTTTCTTTTCAATTCTAAATCCCTAATCGATACTGTTCCTTTAACTTGCAACTCTGCAATTGACGATGGCAAACGAACATTGGCGGGAAAACGAACCGGTGGTGGGAAACTACTGTAAAAAGAAATCCCTAACCCCCCAATCCCAATTTGTCATTGTTCTGTTCCAATGGCGCAAACCGAAACCCTTCACGAAATCGAATCTCTCGTCTCCGATTAAGTGGTATCTCACTCTCCCTCTCTCCCTCCATTTCATTTGCCCCTTAATATTAACAAATATTTATTTTTCGTTTTACCGTTGCATATATCATATTCATGAAGTGCGTTGTGTATAAATCTTAATTACCATAAGGTGTAATTGATGTGGCTGACACTATTAAAGATCCAATTTTTAATCTTGGATATGAGAAACCTATGTTTGTAGTGTGTTCTGACTTATGTTCTTTTTTTCTTTTTCTGTACTTTTTTTTTTTTTTTTTTGTATTTTTCTGTCCTTGTAATCGATACTGTTCCTCGGCACACAAATTTTTTTCTGTCCTTAATATTAATAAATATTTTTCGTTTTACTGGTGCAAACCGAAACCCTAACGCTTTGCATAATTTGTTCCTGAAAAACCACTATTCGAGTTTCAATGAATTGGGGGTAGGAAAGGTGAAAAATAAGAAGAAAATGAAAATGAAAATGAAAAATAGTTGGTCTATTAACTTTTATCTCTAAAGAATTTTGCAATGGGTTGGGAAAATGATGCATTCCTCGTATGAATCATAGATAACTGAGGGTCAGCTGTATTTTTTTGGTGGATGTTTGATTTTCCAGTAGCACATTTGACATAAATTTAGGGAACATGGTTAAAAGTGCAGTTGTAAAGATCAAGGATATGATGAACTGATTAATAATTTCACATGAAATCATATTGATATTTATATCAATAAAGTGAATTTTTTTTAAAATATGGTGAATTAATTACAATGAAATTCATTATTAGAAATTCAAAATTTATTTTTTGCTTGGGTAGTGCACTTTTAAAAATTTAAAATATATAGAGCATGTTTCCTTAATAAGACCTTTTTATTGTTTCATTCGAAATTTTAGCCAACTTTTATTTATAGTTTTTTCAAAATTTTCTTAAGAAGATATTAATAGTGGGAGTTTACTTAAATGATAAAATCTTAAAAATAAAAGTTTTTTGATTACTTGAAAACAAATTAGTGAGAAAAAGATGTGATGATACCCTTTTTTTTCATTCTCTTAATCTAAACAAAGGGGACAGTCATACTTACTACAGAAAACTTCTATTACTTTTACTGCTAAATTAATCATCGTTGATTTCCATCAATTTGACGATTATAATTTTTTGGATCACACTAACTAATTAATTATCAATTCTAAAAAATTATAACTGTCAAATTGACGGAAATCAACGATAATTAATTTAGTAGTAAGAGTAGTAAAAGTTTTTAGTAATAAGTATAACTGGTCTCCTATATAAATAGGTAAACAACATTGTGCATATTAAATTTTTGATTAATATATTATTTCAAATATGTTTGTTAGAAATATGACTTCCATACTCAAGAGGGAGGTGAATTGAATTGAGTATCATAAAATTTGCATAAACGTCCTGTTACAATATGATAGATCTAGATGTTCAATCAGAGATTGGTATGTTAATATAGGATTTGTTTGCCCTCTCTCAAGTACCTATGGGAGAAGTACCTTAGAGATTAGCGGATCATTGTGGATAATAATACAAACGACATAGTCAAGGTGTGGGGTGTGTGCCCAGTGACAAGATAAGAGAGAGGATTTAGAGAATGTATACCTTATTAGCTTAACCCCTTATTTATAGATGGGTTACCTGACAGGAGTGCATTTCTAAGCCTCTTAGGAGTATTGGGGGTCAAATTGTTGATCAATTGCTGTCGTAGTAGGATTAGTATAATTAAGAAATATTTTCTTAATTCCCTGTTAGCCGTTAGCCCTATTTGGGCCTTCTAGAATGTGGACCTTTGTCAGGTCCATAACAGTTGCCCCCCAATCTGGCAGTCTGGGCGTCCAGGCTGCCGGGGTGCTGACACAAGCTGCCGGTAGATTCTCGTTTGTATTTCTAATATCGCAAAATACATTCAACACTTGATATGAAAGGTATACAACACCAGCCAATAACATCAATAATCGAATATACAATCTAGATATTAGAATCTTGAAAACAATCTAAAAGATGTCATGAACAGACCTCCCATAGCTGCAGAATGCTCATAACTCCAAAAATAAACCAAAGTCTACCTATCCAAGGACAAACGGTCCAAATAAAGCTATAAGATGAGCTACAACTCCTAGCAACTTACTATCAAGCTGCTTGACAATTTGGGAGGAAAAATAAGAGTGGGGGTGAGTCATATAGACTCGGTGAGTGCATAACAACCACAATGAACAAGAAGGGAAGACAAAATACGCACGAGGGATTTTCACTTTTTTTGCATGAATTATAAACATACTAGGACAATAAAAGTAAATAATATGAATAAATCAATGAAGTATGAGTTTCAAAAATAAATAAATAAATAATTCACAAAGAAAGGTGAATGCCATTTACAAACAAGAAAATAAAATAAATTAAATACAAGATAAAACAAAAAAATATAATTTAATACCGTAGGGATCACTCATGAGAGAATCAAATCTAAGGTGGCTTCACCTCGTTGATAGTCCTCTCCTCCTAAGAGTGGCCTTTCCCCTAGGTGTGACTAGGGATGGCAAAAATGAGCCAACCCGTCGGGTTGGCTCGTAACCCGCACAAAACGAGCCGGGTTGGGTTGGCAAAAATGAGCTGCCAGCTCGATTTAGCCCGACCCGAGCCAACCCGAGCTCAAACGAGCCAGCTCGCGGGTTGAACGAGCCAGCTCGCGGGTTACTCTTTTTTTTTTTTTTTTTTTTTAATAAAATACAATGGACTTTACTGATGGATTCTCCACTGATGGACTTTACTATATTGGTCGCTTTTGCAGGTCCTTTTTCTTCATGATTGGCTTTTGATTTTAGATGCTTATCGTTGAAATATATAATGGAATTCTTTTATTTTTTGGCTTTATATACGTTTTATGGTTATCGTGAGTTAGAGTAATTCAGAAAATCATGATAAATGACTCCTGTGATTAGTGGAGTGGTTTGTGTTTCATTTAATGTTTTTGGATTTTGTAAACTATTCTACTTGTAGTTGGACTGCAAAATACAATAATTTTATACAGGAGAACAAACCACAAAAATTAAAGTTTTTGAGCCAACCCGCGAGACAACCAGCGAGCCAATATTTTGAGCTAACCAACCCGCGAGCCAACCCACTAGCATCATTTCGAGCTAACTCGCGAGCTTTTTTTGAGCCAACCCGTGAGCTTTTTTACGAGCCAACTCGCGAGCTGATTATCGAGCCAACCCGCGAGCCAACCCTAACCCGGCTCGGGTCGAGCCGGGTTGGGTTTTCTGGCTCATTTTTTTTTTCGAGCCAACCCGACCCGACTCATTTTTTTCGGGCTGAATGCGGGTCGGGCCGGGTCGAGCCGGGTTGGCCCGTTTTGCCAACCCTAGGTGTGACTCCATCTAATGGGTAGCCCTCTCCTTTCTCAATTTAGGTCCAATTATAATATCTCATCGGGGACGGCTCCATCTCGGTGATAGCCCTCTTCTCCAAAGACAATAAGCTCGTAACACTCCCAAATTATTTAATAATAATAATAATGTATTTATTAAATTTATAAGTTAAAAAATCACAAAATATATCGTTATAATTTATTTCATTTAAATATTATATTTGTTTAATAATCATACATATTATTGATAAATAATTGACTAACAAAATTCTAATAAGCATAATAGAATTGGAATTTATTCTAAACAATATTCCAAGAAACATAATACAAATTATAAATTATTACAAAATAAATTCCAAGAATTATAATAGAATTGTAAAAGATTATTACAAGAAACATAATAGAAATTACAAATTATTACAAACTACACTCCAAGAAACATAATATAATTATAAATTATTATAAAACAACATTTCAAGAAACATAATACAAATCATAAATTATTACATACAACACTCTGATAATCATAACATAATTGCATACAACACTCTGATAATCATAACATAATTGTAAATTATTAAGAAAGAAAGATCCAAGATAATTCACATGTAAATGTTTTCTTTAATGATTATTAGGTAAATAATATTTTACTATTACAATATTAATTTTACCATTGGCATAGTTGTTCCGATTTACTATCGATTTAGATCCTTGTAATTTTCTTGAAAGACAAACCAGGTTGTTCCATTTTACTAAAAAATTTATTACCTGGCAATTTGAGTGAGTTCGACAGCTCATGTCAAATTTGACGCCATTGCAGGAGAATTTACATCATTCTTTTGATCTCAATCACTGAATATTAATAGTAGAGTAGAGTGATTTTCTTTCCTTTTATTCCTTATTCTTTCCTTTATTTTATTTTATTTAGTTTATATCCTAATTTTTTTATTTTGTTTCCTTCTGTTTCTTATTTCTTTTTATTTTGATATTTCCTAATTCTTTTGCTTATTTGGTCTTTTATAAGTTAGGAAGTTTTGTCTTTTATAATTTAAGAAGTTTTGGTGATTGGGAAGACATCTGTTTTCCAATATTCATTCGTTCACTAACGGTTATTATCATTTTTGGTCTCTGCAGGACATATCGGGTATTTCAACATTTGTTAGAGATGCTCATATTAGGCTGATTTTTGGTGAGCTGAATGAAACCGATGTTACGAGCAAGGCTCACTCATTGTGTGAGATCCACCCTATTTTGGCCAAATTCGATCGTTTAGACCAATTTTTCATTTTTTGAAATATTTATATTTGATTTTTGAGTTCCTAAATATGGTAGAACTTTTTCTGTGGTCTTCTCATAATTTTTAAAAATCATTTGGTAGTGTTTCTGTATTTTTTTTTAGAGTAAATACCTTTTTTGGTCCCTAACAAAAAACACGGTCCCTACTTTAGTCATTTACAAAAATAAATTAGTCAGTTAGTCCCTAACAAATTCAAAGTGAACCAATTTAGTTGAAATCGTGGTCCCTCACAAATTCAAAAAAGACCCATATTAGTCCCTCAAAAGGACTAAAATGGGTCCACTTTGAATTTGTTAGGGACTAACTGACTAATTTATTTTTGTAAGGGACTAAAGTGGGGACCGTGTTTTTTGTTAGGGACCAGAAATGGTGTTTACTCTTTTTTTTAATTTTAGTGTAGTGTAAAACAAAATTATCACACAAATACCAAGTCCAAGGCTAAACATCTTCTATCATTCTAAGGTATCAAACTGACCTCTTTGTTCCTTGAGTCAAACGTTATATTTTCAACACAAAGTCATTTCTAATGGATTATCTACTATCACCAAGTCACTTTGCTCATTCTTATAACATGGAATATCAAAACTCTTTCCACAAATCTGATCTTCGCAAGACACTATTCACCAAAAATCAATATTCATGAATTTTGATAAAAACATGAAATAAGCTGAGATTACTCACCATAGATCAACCTAGCGTGAGGTGGTGATGATTTTCCTAGCTCAAATGAGTCAAACAACCCTCAAAAACCCCAAAAGCTTGAAAAACCTAAGAACTTTAGGTGGTGATCTCTCTTCAAACAAGACTTCTAAAGTGAAATGGCTTGTAGGGTTTTACTCACAACAGAATTCTAAGGATTTTACTCTCAATCATCAAAGTCATTCATCCACCACGACAAAAGTTAGGTTTTAAGCTCCCCCCTACCCTCAAACAATGGCATTCTCTCGATTTTTTTAGGAAGGAGGCTAAAATGGTAGAGTGTTTTGCTTAACTCACTTTAACTCTTCTCACTTTAACTCACATGATGATAATATTTTAAGCAAAAAGCACAATTAATATCACAATTGTATTTATTCTTCTTTTTTTTGTAAATTGAAGAAGGGAAAACTCAACTTTCACTACTTGTGATTTTGTTGTATATTATTAATTAACTTTATGTGATTTAAAACTTATCATTTAGACACATTGTGATTAGAATGTATATTATTAAACTCCTTATATGTCAAAATTTTCTTATTACATAAACTATTAAAAATATTCTTAATAAGAAAAATATTAAATTATAAAAATGACCAACTAATCACAATTCAGTTACATATATTTATACTCGTGGGATCAACGGACAAGATGAAGAGTGTAACTTACACTAGTGTAAAATGATCATGACCCCTATATTATTATTAAAATAAAGTTTTTATACAAAATGTGGATAATTGGATTTTGACTATGAAAGCATGAATACCTTGGGTGTGCTGTGATAAATATTTTTTTCTTACTATAATACTATACAATGGCTTCGTGATAGTAAAAATGGTATGTAACTCTGTTTTCCCAGTTCGAAAAGTTTTTTTCGACAAACCGACCGATTTTTCCCCTTCATGCATCGCATGGGTAATATACCAGTATAATATAAAACTCTGAACGGTTTTCATAGAAATAGACGAAAATTCCTTAATTCTCGCCGGTAAAACACAAACTAGGCATGATGATCCTCTAGAAAGGTTAGCACAAATAAACAAACGCGATGAAAGTCTCAGTAGTATTGAGGCTTTCTAACTATAACGATTCCAGCCGTAATAGTGGAAAATACTATTCTCTTAAATAATTTTATAAAAAGAAGTAATATAAAAAAAATCACAATTAATAAATTTTGTAACATTTAACTGAAGTTAATTAAATTTCCAATTTTATGGGTCCCTGCATGTGAAATGGTCTCATTGGCAGAACTCAAGCCAAGTAAGGCATCCCTTACAAATTTACTGTTTGATCCCACAACTTTGTCCGTTAGCTCACAGCAGCATCAACAGTTAACAATTATACATTCTCTTAGTGTTTATTTGGTACCAAATAATTCATCAGTCAAGAATAACCATTAAAAAAACAAGATAATAATAAAGTTAAAGGCAAGAATAAAATCAAGTAGAAAAAGAATTCTTTTAAAACGAATCTGGCAGAGTAACAGTACTATTAAAAATCCTTAAAAGAAATAGTGAAAAGAAAAAAAGTTTTTATCCTTCAATATTACCTTCCTTTGATTTCGCTTAATTTCTTCTCTAGTTTTTTCTTTCTCTTGTATTTATTTCCCTCTTTTCTCTTTTCTTTTCTACTCTCCTTTTATTTGGTTTCTTTCTTCTTCTCTTACTTTCCTCTTGTTTTTATTTTAGACCCTCTGTTCTTTTCCTTTTCCGGTGGTGAATACATATATATGTATATATATATATATATATATATATATATATATATATATATATATATATATAGAGGTAGGTTATACTTACAACTTTTTTTTTACAACCATATCTTAACACCGTTGATTTTTGCCAATCAACAGTTGATTGGCGGAAATAAACAGTGTTACGATAACTCTTAATTTTAATAAATAACGACAAAAATAACAGTATTAGATATCACATATTAATTAATTGGGTTTTAAGTATAGCATGTTATAGGTCTGTAAACTATACATACTTTTTTTTTTTTTTTAAGTTCGTAAGTACTAATAAGTTAAAATAATATATAGAGATTACATGAGTCGAAAGATATATAGAATTAATGTACATAGTATGCTATGACATCAACTGTATTTTGTTATTCATGTTTTATAGTTAATTATTTAATATTTAATTGTTGGCAAGATTACAATAACTGTGTTTTGTAGAGTGACATTATATACTAACAACGAT
>NW_026898440.1:0-53149 GCF_033153095.1 Gastrolobium bilobum
CATCAAGAGAGAGAGAGAATAGGATTTGTTGCAAATCAAATCTCATCAAATCTTGCCAACAACATCCTATCATATCTTTATGATATATTAGGTTCAAAACCTAATCAAATATCTGATCATAAATCATCATATAATCAGTTATATGGTGCGCCCCATATAGCCTAAATAATGACCAGATACATTTGAGTAGTTGCATTCAAACTTGAATCAAATCACTCAAATATTCTCCCAACAGATCGTATCTTCTGGAGCTGATTCTGATTACTAACCAACAGCCAAATCAGCACCCCAAATCTTCTTAGATTATGTCCAAAAGATTTCCTCTTGATATGTTCCAACAAGATCTCATCTTATCCTTTTGTTATGAAACAACTTTTCATAGCCAATTCAAATTCGAATTTCAAACATTTGAATTCAAACTTTCAAACACTTAAATTTTAAATTCTAATTCTAATTCTAAATTCAATTTCAAATTTCAAATTTCAAAATTCAAATTTCAAATTTCAAATTTCAAATTTCAAATTTCAATTTCAAATTTCAAATTTCAAAATTCAAATTTTAAATTCGAAAATTCAAAATTTAAATGTTTGATAATTAATTTAACTAATTAAATTAATTAGTAATGACTTGGACTATCCAAGCTCATTACAATGATCCATGCACCCTCCACCCCTTTAGGTGGAGTTCCAAACAACTTCTTGGGCTAATAACTATTATTAGGCCCAATACCTTTAATGCTAGAGCATTTAGACAATTAGGTGTTTGCGTGTGACCCATTAGGTCCAACATAGCCACTGACATAAATGAGCCTGGGCCCAATAAGCCCACAACCCATCTAATGACAACACATAGCACTAGCAATGCTTTGTTGCCCCAGAACTAGTTAGATTAATTATTTGATCATCCTATTAAACATATATGGTTGCCGTATATTTGTCCCTTCGTCTCGGTTACCTTCCCATAAAATCTAGGGTAAAGAAACGTATCATCCCTTGCGGTTTAGGGTTAGCTTTTTATGAAATAGGGAGTCTTCAATTTACTGACTCTAAAGGCAGATCATCTTATGATCTCTTTTACTATGCATAGATTCCCAAGTCACTGTAAATGTCATCCCGATTTCTCCGGTTTAAGGATAACCTAATCTCTCACAGAGATTTGACGAATTCCTTCAGCTTATTACCCTAGCCCTGTGCCCTATCAGGACAAGCCCAAGAGCATACCTATGAGTCTCCATGTTACAGGCAGACGAGGTATACAATCAAGGCATGCCTTCTAGAACACAGTCTAAGTGATAACTTCTGGTCTAAGGAAAGACATACCCAAATATATAGAGACTACTCTAATGATACTATCTATGAGATTTCCTCATAGTCTCTTTGAGGGTCCGTTCAGTGCGAGCTATACCCTTATAGGTCCACCCACGACTTTAGCTAAGACATCTCCATATATTTAGCACATGAGGTCTATACCTTGTATCCATATACAAGTAGATAAGTCGTGCTAGTCTTACCCGAGATTACTGACCTCATTCTCAGTATCTCTAGACTATGAACATAAAATTAGGAATAAACATCTGGTATTCTTGAATCCTCATGATTGTGATCTCATCACAGATACTCAAGAGATACCTATTTTATTCCACGGGGTTTATCAAGTTATTCATAATATATTAACATTAATATCGAGACATAATTATGAAAAAAGATAAAGAGTGCTTTTATTTATTTACGACAATATTAAAAAGGTCTACATCTATGTCCTTATTTAATCATAAGATTGTCTCTAGGACACCCAAATACCAACAAGCTCCCACTTGGCCTAGAGCCAATCAGACTTAAAGTCGTATACCTAAAGCCTCATAATGACTATCATGTTTTCTCTAAGAAACAGCCTTTGTCAGAGAATCGGCCAGGTTATCATCTGTGGGAACATAATCCATCTTTACATCCATCCTATCAATGATTTCTCTAATCAGGTGATATCTGCGGAGCACGTGTTTAGATCTTTGATGAGACCTAGGTTCCTTTGACTGCGCAATGGCTCCATTGTTGTCGCACAGCAACTGTATGGGCTCATCCACGCTTGGAACCATCCTTAGTTCAGTTATGAACTTCTTGATCCACACGTCCTCCTTAGCCGCTTCTGAAGCAGCTATGTATTCAACTTCTGTAGTTGAATCTACTGTGGTCTTCTGCTTGGAACTCTTCCAAGACACTGCCCCACCATTTAAGGTGAATACGAACCCTGACTGTGACTTGCAGTCATCTTTGTCACTCTGAAAGCTGGTATCAGTGAACCTTTTCACTGTTAGCTCATTAACCCCACCATAGACCAAAAACGCATCCTTAGTTCTTCTCAAGTATTTAAGGATGGTCTTGACTGCCGTCCAGTGACCCTCTCCAGGGTCAAACTGGTATCTGCTCGTAATGCTTAAAGCATATGAGACATCTGGTCTCGTACATATCATGGCATACATGATGGACCCAATAGCCAAAGCGTTTGGAATTCCACTCATGCGATCCTTCTCAGGCTGTGACTTAGGACACATAGCCTTTTAAAGATGTATCCCATGACTGACAGGTAGAAACCCCTTTTCGACCCTTCCATGCTAAACCTTTTTAGCATCTCGTCAATATACGTGGATTGAGATAAACCCAGCAGCCTGTTTGATCTATCTCTATAGATCTTTATACCAAGTATAAAGGTCGTCTCTCCCAAATCCTTCATGGTGAAGCTTTCTGAAAGCCATTCATTCGTTGTTTGTAATGTGGGGATGTCATTTCCTATAAGCAATATGTCATCTACATAAAGCACTAGGAAGACAACATTACTCCCACTAACCTTCCTATAAACACAAGGTTCAACCTCGTTCTTGATGAAACTGTTACTCCTAACGACCTCATCAAAACGAATATTCCAACTCCTTGATGCTTGCTTTAGCCCATATATCGACCTTTAAAGTTAGCATACCATATGCTCCTGATCTTTGATTACAAAGCCTTCAGGTTGTGTCATGTACACTTCCTCCTTCAAGAACCCATTCAAGAAGGCGATCTTGACATCCATTTGCCAAATTTTATAGTCGTGATATGTTGTTATCCCAAGCATGATCCTTATAGATTTGATCATGGCAACTGGTGAGAAAGTTTCATCATAGTCAACTCCTTGTCTTTGACGATATCCTTTTGCCACCAACCTAGCTTTGTAGGTTTGAACGTTGCCATTTGCATCAGTCTTTCTTTTAAAGACCCATTTGTTACCGATAGAAACTATTCCTTGCGGTTTAGGAACCAAGGTCCATACCTTGTTCTGATACATCGAATCCATTTCAGATTCCATGGCTTCAAGCCAACTGGAAGAGTCAACATCCTTGACTGCCTCCTCGTAGTTACTCGGTTCATTATCCTCAAATCATAAATCCATACCTCTCAGGTGGATGGATGACCCTCGTAGACCTACGGAGTTGTGTGTTTACTTCTCCATCGGAGAACGTCGCCTGCTGAGCAGACTTAGGTTACTCAATCTTTTCATGTGGTTCTTGAACTTCTTCAAGATCAATCTTACTCCCACTGGCTCCTTGAGAGATCAAATCCTTCTCTAAGAACTCAGCATTCTTGGATACAAACACTTTGTGTTCATCCATAGAGTAAAAGTAGTATCCTTTAGTACCTTTAGGATACCCCACAAAAAGACATTTAGTACTCTTAGCACTAAGCTTGTCTGATGCCAATGTCTTGACATAAGCTGGCGATCCCCAAACCCTGAGATAACTCAGGTTGGGTCTCTTACCATTCCATATCTCATATGGTGTGGTCTGAACAGATTTAGACGGTACCCTATTTCGAAGGTATGCCGCTGTGTCTAAGGCATATCCCCAAAATGATTTTGGAAGTTGAGTCTCACTCATCATAGACCTAACCATGTCTAACAAGGTCTGTTTCTCCTTTCGGAGACACCATTTTGTTGTGGTGTGTAAGGAGCAGTAAACTGCGAGAGAATTCCATTCTCTCTTAGATAATCCTGAAACTCATGGCTCAAATATTCACCACCACGATCTGATTGTAATGTCTTAATTATCTTGCCACGCTGTTTCTCTACTTCATTCATAAACTCTTTGAACTTTTCAAAAGCTTTGGATTTATATCTTATCAGGTACACATACCCAAATCTTGATTTGTCATCCGTAAAGGTAATGAAATAGGAGTATCCTCCTCTAGCCTCAATAGACATTGGGCCACATACATCAAAGTGAATGAGTTCTAATAACTCACTAGCCCTATGACTCTCAAGCCCTTTGGGCGTGTGACAAGTCATTTTCCCAGCTAGGCAAGATTCACATTGTCCATAGGATTCCAAATCCAAGGAATCTAGCTATCCATTTGCATGCATTCTAGACAATCTTGTTTCATTTATGTGCCCTAGTCTACAGTGCGAAAGATATGATTGATTATCCATCCTAGGTCGTTTCACATCTATTTTGAGCACTTCAGTTCCCATTTCCAGAACATACAATCCATTTATTAAGGTAGCAGTACCATAAACAATATCATTCATAATGATAGAAAATGTACCATTCTTAATACTGAAAATAAATTCATCTTGTTCTAAACAAGAAATTGAAATAATGTTTCTAGAAATACTTGGAACATAAAGACATTTATTCAAATGCAGAAAAAGGCCCGTAGGCAAAATGAGGTCGGCATCTCCTATAGAATAAGCAGCAACTCTTGCTCCATTACCAACGCGGAGGTCCACCTCGTTCCTCTCCAATCTCCTGGGGCTCCTAAGTACCTGCAACATATTGCAGAAGTGAGAACCACAACCGGTATCCAATACCCATGAAGTAGGATTAGCACATGAATAATTTATCTCAATCATGAAAATACCTGAGGTAGAAACATCACCATGCTTCTTGTCCTTCACACTCTTCAGGTAGTCTGGACAGTTCCTCTTCCAATGGCCTTTCTTGCCACAGTGGAAGCACTCATCTTTGCTCTTGTCATTCGAAGCCTTCTTACCCTTTCCTTTTCCCTTCTACTTCTTGGGTTTTCCTTTGGGTTTAAGGGAGTCACCTTTAGCAGGCTCCTTACCCTTTCCCTTGGCCTTGCTAGGCCCACCAATCAGAAGAGATTGTGTCTTATCCTTCTTGATAGACACTTCAGCAGTTGTTAACATACTTAACAACTCAGGCAAGCTCACTTGCATCCCATGCATGTGATAATTCATGATGAATTGACTAAAAGAAGGTGGAAGTGAGGTGAGGACTAAGTCATTACTTAGTTCGGCATCCATGACGAAGCCTAGATTTCCTAGCTTCTCAATCAGACCGATCATCTTAAGAACATGACTGCCAACAGACATGCTCTCAGACATCCTGCAAGAGAACAATTCTCTTGAGGCCTCATACCTCTCATGCCTGCCTTTAATGTCATACAACTATTTTAGATGTAAGACAATAGAGGGAGCATCCATATGCTCATGCTGCTTTTGCATTTCAGGCGACATGGATGCCAACATGATGCAGACAGCCAACACATTGTCATCCATGTGCTGTTTGTGGGCCTCGAAATCATATTCCGCGAACCCATCTTCCCCTTCCTTAGGAGCTACGGGTAATGCAGCATCTAGGACGTAAGCAATCTTTTCAGCCCTTAGAACAATTCTTAGGTTTCGATACCAGTCTATAAAATTTGGACCGGTCAGTTTGTTCGTATCAAGTATGGAGCGCAGTGACAGTGTATTAGTCATACTAATTAACTAAAAATGTAAAGATAAAAATTAATTAATATTTGGACATGTAGTAAAAACAAATTATTAAATACTTTTATTAATTTGCCCCTCCCACTATTTTATCTAAGTCAATGACCCTTCCTTTTGACTTAGGGTTATTCTACTTTTAGAATTTACCTTAGTGGGATTAAGAATGCGATTATTTATTTTAACCCCCGTCTGAGACCGCAAGATTAATTTAAATAATGGATTGATTTTTATCAATGGTATCGCATACCCTTTCTTAACATTATGTTGACAACTCCTTGTCACTTAGTGGTGCATCTCATGCAACCAACCTAGCACTATTACCCTAAGCACATAAGCCCGGCTAGGCCTGCAGCTTATGTCTCAGTTAAGCACTAACCAGCACCCCAAGTGTCTTACACTTCTAATACTAATCTTACTCAACGAAACAGTGGGTCCCCACTGGGTTGTAGAGCACCACTATTTAGAGGAGGTTTGAGTAATATTGGTGGTGGGAGGTAATCATGCGCTTAATAATTTTATTCCTTTTAAGGGTTCATTTTATTAAGGGTTTATTAAGTCTCATCAAACGCATTAATATATTATCATGCTAGTCGTAACTTATGTCATACATCTAACGGTTTAAACTAGTCGAAATTGGACTTGCATAATAATCATACAAACGCGATTTAGTCCAACTCATGCATACTACACGTCATAAGCCATAAAGCATACATATCGAGATACTCTATCTCATGCATACTAGTCGTATAATAACATACATGCAAATAAAACAGTTTTATTTTGAGATAGTCATGGTGCTCGCTCTTTTGTCCATCTTGCTTCTCAAGCCTCGGCTTCTTGTCGACTATACGCCACTAGCCTAATTTCTCTAATTACAATTAAAGAAACTCCTAAACATCTTGGAGGGACAAAATTTAAATTACAAAAATTTGAAATTTAAATACATCTCTTGTAAAAGAGCCCAAAATTACAAATTAATTTAAAATTTAAAAATTTCAAATTCCGGGCACCATGACCATCCCCTTCCTCTTTTGCACCTGAAATGTTAGATAACTCACAAGTACAAAAATATTATCATATAATATATTTTTCACGTATGTCTTGATATTTAACCATTAAATATTAAAACATAATTAAAATTCTAAATTTTCCTTAATTCTTCAATTGGCCGAATTAAACAACAATTTATTTAATTCAAATTTTATTGATTCTTTCTCAAAGAACATAAAATTAAACCATGCATGTAGCCATAAATCTCAATATGGTCGAACCATATACAAGAGTATATGATTCAAATTTTCAAAAAATGTCATGCCATGTTTCTGAAACAATTCAAGAAGAAAAATAAGAAAACAATCAAGGTGTTCAAAACACCTTTCATGGTCGAACTACACCTTTCAAAAAGGTGTTTCCTTTTTAAAACTTTCACAAAGTAAAAACAACCATGTATACATATGGATTCATGAACATAGCATTCGAAATAACATGTTCATAAAAATGAAAACTTTAACCGTTTAAAGTATTGTAAATTAACATCCATACGTAAAAATTGAATCTTTAACTTTTAAAGAAATTTTAACGGTGAAAAATATGATCACAAACAAGGTACCATCACCCGTCTATGGTAAAGCAATCGGGCTCTGATACCACTTGAAAGTTGGAAATGGCCTTGAGGGCCGATGCATGCTGGAGGGAAAAACAAAACTTTTTCATTGCGGAACACACATGCATTCAAGATTATGCTTTAGGAAAGCATGATGTTGCCTTGTTCGTGAAAACTCGTGATGATCAAGGTAGGTCTGAAGGGTTCAGACCCTCTAACGTTGATCCACACCACCCACTGCGTCTAGGTGCAAGAACTTCTTCTTGTGAAACCGCCGCCAAGTGATCACTACAATGAGGCTTGCTAAGCGCACACTGTGTGAAGAGAAAGGCTAGGTAAAAATGTTTGAAAGAGTGAAGCTTTCAATGTGAAATCTTCACAAAAGTGGCGCAGGAGAGGAGAAGAGAATGGCTTGGTTGGTTTTCTAAAAACGCTAGAAGGAACATATATAAAGAGGCGCACAAGAGGAGCCAGCCTATTTGTTAAAAACAAATCAGATTTTTAATCAATAAAAATCTCTTCCAAAAGGGCGCTCCATCAAAGAAAGAGAGAATAGGATTTGTTGCAAATCAAATCTCTTCAAATCTTGCCAACAACATCCTATCATATCTTTATGATATATTAGGTTCAAAACCTAATCAAATATCTGATCATAAATCATCATATAATCAGTTATATGGTGCCCCCCATATAGCCTAAATAATGACCAGATACATTTGAGTAGTTGCATTCAAACTTGAATCAAATCACTCAAATATTCTCCCAACAGATCGTATTTTCTGGAGCTGATTCTGATGACTAACCAACAGCCAAATCAGCACCCCAAATCTTCTTAGATTATGTCCAAAAGATTTCCTCTTGATATGTTCCAACAAGATCTCATCTTATCCTTTTGTTATGAAACAACTTTTCATAGCCAATTCAAATTCGAATTTCAAACATTTGAATTCAAACTTTCAAACACTTAAATTTTAAATTCAAATTCAAATTCTAAATTCAAATTTCAAATTTCAAATTTCAAAATTCAAATTTCAAATTCAAAATTCGAAATTCAAATTCAAATTTCAAATTTCAAATTTCAAATTTTAAATTCCAAAATTCAAAATTTAAATGTTTGATAATTAATTTAACTAATTAAATTAATTAGTAATGACTTGGACTATCCAAGCCCATTACAATGATCCATGCGCCCTCCACCCTTTTAGGTGGAATTCCAAACAACTTCTTGGGCTAATAACTATTATTAGGCCCAATACCTTTAATGCTAGAGCATCTAGACAATTAGGAGTTTGTGTGTGACCCATTAGGTCCAACATAGCCACTGACATAAATGAGCCTGGGCCCAATAAGCCCACAACCCATCTAATGACAACACAGAGCACTAGCAATGCTTTGTTGCCCCAGAACTAGTTAGATTAATGATTTGATCATCCTATTAAACATATTTGGTTGCCGTATGTTTGTCCCTTCGTCTTGGTTACCTTCCCATAAAACCTAGGGTAAAGAAACGTATCATCCCTTGCGGTTTAGGGTTAGCTTTTTATGAAATATGGAGTCTTCAATTTACTGACTCTAAAGGCAGATCATCTTATGATCTCTTTTACTATGCATAGATTCCCGAGTCACTGTAAATGTCATCCCGATTTCTCCGGTTTAAGGATAACCTAATCTCTCACAGAGATTTGACGAATTCCTTCAGCTTATTCCCCTAGCCCTGTGCCCTATCAGGACAAGCCCAAGAGCATACCTATGAGTCTCCATGTTTCAGGAAGACGAGGTATACAATCAAGGCATGCCTTCTAGAACACAGTCTAAGTGATAACTTCTGGTCTAAGGAAAGACATACCCAAATATATAGAGACTACTCTAAGGATACTATCTGTGAGATTTCCTCATAGAGTCTCTTTGAGGGTACGTTCAGTGCGAGCTATACCCTTATAGGTCCACCCACGACTTTAGCTAAGACATCTCCATATCTGTAGCACATGAGGTCTATACCTTGTATCCATATATAAGTAGATAAGTCGTGCTAGTCTTACCCGAGATTACTGACCCCATTCTCAGTATCTCTAGACTAGGAACATAAAATTAGGAATAAACATCTGGTATTCTTGAATCCTCATGATTGTGATCTCATCACAGATACTCAAGAGATACCTATTTTATTCCACGGGGTTTATCAAGTTATTCATAATATATTAACATTAATATCGAGACATAATTATGAAACAAGATAAAGAGTGCTTTTATTTATTTGCGACAATATTAAAAAGGTCTACATCTATGTCCTTATTTAATCATAAGATTGTCTCTAGGACACCCAAATACTAACAGTCAACACATTGTCATCCATGTGTTGTTTGTGGGCCTCGAAATCAAATTCTGCAAACCCATCTTCCCCTTCCCTATGAGCTACGGGTAATGCAGCATCCAGGACATAAGCTATTTTTTCGGCCCTAAGAACAATTCTTAAGTTCCGATACCAGTCTATAAAGTTTGAACCGGTTAGTTTGTTCTTATCGAGTATTGAGCGCAGAGACATTGGATTAGTCATACTAAAAACTGAAAAAGATGTAAAGATGATTTAATTAATATATTTAGACATGTTGTATAAACAAATTATTAAAGACTTTAAATAATTTGCCCCTCCCACTATTTTATCTAAGTCAATGACCCTTCCCATTTGACTTAGGGTTAATCTACTTTTAGATTTTACCTTAGTGAGATTAAGAGTCCGATTATCTAATTTAACCCCCGTCTGAGACCGCAAGATTAATTTAAATAATGGGTTGATCCTTATCAATAGTATCTCATACCCTCTCTTAACATTAGGTTGACAATTCGTTGTCACTTAGTGGTGCATCTCATGCAACCAACCTAGCATTATTACCCTAAGCACATAAGCTCGGCTTGAGCCTGCAACTTATGTCTCAGTTAAGTATTAACCAGCACCCTAAGTGTCTAACACTTCTAATACTACTCTTACTCAACGAAACAGTGGGTCCCAACTGAGTTGTGGAGCACCACTATGTAGAGGAGGTTCGAGTAATATTGGTGGTGGGAGGTAATCATATGCTTAATAATTTATTCCTTTAAGGGTTCCTTTTATTTGGGGTTTATTAGGTCTCATCAAACGCATTTATATTATTATCATGCTAGTCGTTATCCTATGTCAAACATCTATCGGATTACACTAGTCGTAATTGGACATGCATAATAATACATACAAACGTGATTTGTCCAATTCATGCATACAAGTCGTTCAAAACATAAAAGCATGCATGCATATAAAACAGTTTTATTTGAGATGGTCATGGTGCTCGTGCATTTGTCCATCTTGCTTCTCAAGCATCGGCTCTTCGTCGTCTATACGCTACTAGCCTAATTCTCTAATTACATATAATTAAATAAACTCCAAAACATCTTTGGAGGGACAAATAATAAAAATTCAAAATTCAAAATTCAAATTACAACTCTAATTAAAATAGAGCTAAATTACACATTAATTTAAAATTTGAAATTCGAATTTCGGGCACCATGACCATCCCCTTCCAAATTGCACCTGAAAATTTAAACAGCTTGCAAGCACATAATATCAAATATTATATAAATATTTCCTCACATATATTTTGATAATTTAACAATTAAAATATCAAAACAAGAATCAAAATTCAAAAATTTTCCAATTTTCTCCCAATGGTCGAATTTTGCATCTTTATGCATAATTCAAATCTTTGTCAAATCTTTCTCAAAGATCACAAAAATTAAACCACTTATTCAACCATAACTCATATAGCCGAACCATACATTATCATATACAAAAATTTTATTAAATAAAATCATGGAGAAAATAATGCATTTGAATATTCACATCATGGCAGAATCATATTCTCTTTTCAAAAAAATATTTCTTTTGAAAACTTTCACAAAGAATCAAAACAAACAAAACCATGAGGTCATGTAGATATATGAACACCATAATCATATTAAACATGTTCATAAAAAATCTACATGCAAAGAATTAATCTTTAACAAAAAGACCTTTTGACCGTGAGAAAATTAATTTCACAAACAAAGTACCATCACCCGCCGATGGTAAAGCGACCAGGCTTTGATACCACTTGAAAGTAAAATGGCCTTGAAGGCCGTAGCATGTGAGAGGGAAAAACAAAATTTTTCATATGCGGAATTACACATGCAATCAAGAATCATGCTTTATGGCATGTGATGTTACCTTTGTTTGTGAGTTCAAAACTCCAAGACGATCAGTGTTAGGTTTGAAGGGTTCAAACCCTCTAACGTTGATCCACACCACCCACGTCAAGATGCAAGAACACTTTCTTAAAAGCCACCAATTGACCACCACAGAGAGGCTTGCTATGCGCTCAATAGGTGAAGAAGAAGGCTAGGTATATGTGTTTAGAAGAGTGAAGTCTTCAGCACGAAAACTTCACAAGAATGGGAATGATATATAGAAGAATTGGCTAGGTTCTTTTGAAAAACCTTAAGGAGGAACTCACCAACTAGGCGCACAAAAGAGGAAGAGAATTAGTGTATCAAATCATAATTTTTACTTTACTTATAATAAAAGTGGCGCACAAGTGAGTGAGACAAAGGTGGAGTTGTTGCAATTCAAAAATCCCAACAACCTCCCCTTTGAATCCTCATAAGACTAGGTCTTTATCTAGTCAAAATTCTGAACCAATGGTCATCATATGACCACCAATTCATGCGCCCCTATTCAGCCCAAAAAGGGTCCAAATACATTTGAGCTGTTGCATTCAAGTTTGAACCAACTAGCTCACCGATTCTCTCAACAACCAAATCTGATTGGAGCTTGTTGGTTTGACAAGATGACAATCATCTCCCACCAAAATGGCGCCCTAAATCAGCCCTTGGAGATCTCCATAGATCTTCTCTTGATACAAGGGATTTGTTCCAACAAGATCTCATCTTATCCTTTTGTTATGAAACAACTTTTCATAGCCAATTCAAATTCAAATTCAAACATTTAAATTCAAACGTTCAAACGTTCAAACATTTAAATTCTAAATTCAAATTCAAATTCAAATTTCAAAATTCAAATTCCAAATTCAAATTTCAAATTTCAAATTTCAAATTTCAAATTCAAAATTCGAATTTCAAAATTTGAATTTCAAATTCAAAATTCAAATTTCAAATTCAAAATTTAAATATTTGATAATTAATTTAACTAATTAAATTAATTAGTAATGTCTTGGACCATCCAAGCTCATTAACAATACCATGTGCCCTCTCCCTCTTAGGTGGGCTTCCAAACTTCATCTTGGGCTAACAACAATTATTAGGTCCAATTCCTTTAATGCTATATCATCATGACATTAAGGTGTTAGTGTGTGACTCATTAGGTCCAACATAGCCACTGACATAAATGGGCTCGGGCCCAACAAGCCCACAACCCATTTAATGACAACACAGAGCACTAGCAATGCTTTGTTGCCCCAGAGCTAGTTAGATTAATGACTTGATCATCCTACGACACATATTTGGTTGCCGTACGTATTTCTTTTCGTCTCTGTTACCTTCCCATAAAAGCTAGGGTAAGGAAGCGTATCAACCCTTGCGGTTTAGGGTAAGCTTTATTCGAAAATAGGGAATCTTCAATTTACTGACTCTAAAGGCAGATCATCTCATGATCTCTTTTACTATGCATAGATTCCCGAGTCCCTGTAAATGTCATCCCGATTTCTCCGGTTTACAGATAACCTAATCTCTCACAGAGATTTGACGAATTCCTTCAGCTTATTACCCTAGCCCTATGCTCTTTCAGGACAAGCCCAACAGTATACCTATGAGTCTCCATATTTCAGGAAGACGAGGTATACAGTCAAAGCATGCCTTCTAGAACACAGTCTAGGTAATAACTTCTGGTCTAAGGAAAGACATACCCAAATATAAAGAGACTACTCTAATGATACTCTCTGTGAGATTTCCTCATAGAGTCTCTTTTGTGGGTCTGTTCAGTGCGAGCTATACTCTTATAGGTCCACCCACGACTTTAGCTAAGACATCTCCATATCTGTAGCTCATGAGGTTTTTACCTTGTGTAACCGCCCCAAACCCTGTAGCAGGATATTGTCCGCTTTGCCCCGCGCACAAGCACCGTCGAGCTCACGGTTTTACGTTTTGGGCTACCCCAAAAGGCCTCCTACAAGGAAAGGTATCCACACCCTTATTTAAGGCATGCTTCGTTCCCTTCTCCAACCGATGTGGGACATTACATCCTCCCCCACTGGGAATACAGCGTCCCCGCTGTACACACCGGTCCAGGGCCAGGCTCTGATACCAAATGTAACAGCCCTAAACCCTGTAGCAGGATATTGTCCGCTTTGCCCCGCGCACAAGCACCGTCGAGCTCACGGTTTTACGTTTTGGGCTACCCCAAAAGGCCTCCTACAAGGAAAGGTATCCACACCCTTATTTAAGGCATGCTTCGTTCCCCTCTCCAACCGATGTGGGACATTACATCTTGCATCTGAATACAAGTAGATAAGTCGTGCTAGTCTTACCCGAGATCATTGATCCCCATTCTCAGTGTCTCTAGACTAGGAACATAAAATTAAGAATAAATATCCAGTATCCTTGAATCCTCATGATCGTGATCTCATCACAGATACTCAAGAGATACCTATTTTATTCCAAGGGGTTTATCCAGTTACTCGTATAAAATATTAACAGTAATATTGAGACAAAATATGAAACATGATAAATAGTGCTTTTATTTATTTGCGACACTACAAAGGTCCACATATGTCCTAATCTAATTAAAATATTGTCTCTAGGACATCCATATACTAACAGTTAACCATAGTTTCTCCAATTTAGAATTAATAATTTAGTCATGGGACCTACAGAATGTACCTTATTAGCTTGCATGTTGGTGCAAACGCACTTTAATCCCATGATGAGCACAAAAGGTTTTCACTAATTTATTGTTAGTATATGGATGTCCTAGAGACAATCTTTTGATTAGATTAGGACATATGTGGACCTTTTTATATTGTCGCAAATAAATAATAAGCACTATTTATCTTGTTTCATATTTTGTCTCAATATTATTGTTAATAGATTATATGAGTAACTGGATAAACCCCTTGGAATAAAATAGGTATCTCTTGAGTATGGGGATCAGTAATCTCGGGTAAGACTAGCACAACTTATCTACTTGTATTCGGATACAAGGTAAAGACCTCATGAGCTACAGATATGGAGATGTCTTAGCTAAAGTCGTGGGTGGACCTATAAGGGTATAGCTCGCACTGAACAGACCCACAAAGAGACCCTATGAGAAAATCTTACAAAAGTATCATTAGAGTAGTCTCTTAGTATTTGGGTATGTCTTTCCTTAGACCATAAGTTGTCACCTAAACTGTGTTCTAGAAGGCATGTTTTGATTGTATACCTCGTCTGCCTGAAACATGGAAACTCATAGGTATACTTTTGGGCATGTCCTGAAAGAGCACAGGCCTAGGGAGATAAGCTGAAGGAATTCGTCAAATCTCTGTAAGGGATTAGGTTATCTGTAAACCGGAGAAATCGGGATGACATTTACAGGACTTGGGAATCTATGCATTGTAAAAGAGATCATGAGATGATCTGCCTTTAGAGTCAGTAAATTGAAGATTCCCTATTTCGAATTAAAGCTTACCCTAAACCGCAAGGGTTGATACGTATCCTCACCCTAGGTTTAATGGGAAGGTAACCGAGATGAAAGGAAATACATACGGTAACCAAATATATGTAATAGGATGATCATGTCATTAACCTAACTAGCTCTGGGGCAACAAAGCATTGCTAGTGCTCTGCGTTGTCATTAAATGGGTTGTGGGCTTGTTTAGGCCCAAGCCCATTTATGTCAGTGGCTATGTTGGGCCTAATGGGTCACACACTAACACCTTATTGTCTTGATGATATAGCATTAAAGGTATTGGGCCTAATAAAGGTTGTTAGCCCAAGCAGAAGTTTGGAAGCCCACCTAAGAAGGAAAGGGCGCATGGTAATTGTGATGGGCTTGGATGGTCCAAGACATTATTAATTAATTTAATTAGTTAAATTAATTATCAAATATTTAAATTTTGAATTTGAATTTTGAATTTCAATGTTTTAACGTTTGAATTTAAATGTTTAAATTCAAATCTGAATTGGCTATGAAAAGTTGTTTCATAACAAAAGGATAAGATAAGATCTTGTTGGAACAAATCCCTAGTATCAAGAGGAGATATTTGAGCATCATCCAAGGTTGTTTGGGGCGCTGATTTGGGTTGTTATGAGTGTCATTTAGTCAACCAAATAAGCTCCAAATCAGATTTGGTTAGTTGAGAGAATAAATGAGTAAGTTGGTTCAAATTTGAATGCAACTACTCAATGTATTTGGACTGCATTGTTGACCAAAGGGGCGCACCATATGGCTGGCCATATGATTGTCATTAGGTCAGAATTTTGACAAGGTTTAGACCTAGTCTCATGAGGATTAAAAGATAGGTTGTTGGGAAAATTTGAATTGAAACAACTCCACCGTTTTCTCCCTTGGTGTGCGCCACTTTGATCAGATTTTTAAGTGAAACATCTAACTTGAATGCTTAGACTCCCTCATCTCCTTTTGTCATTCTTTTGTTAGGTTTTTCTTAAGAGAGTTTTGAAGAATATCCTAGCCACTTCTCATCAATTCCATGTGCCACTTTTGTGAAGTTTTAAGCTGAAAATTTCACTCATCTAAATACATTAACCTTGCCTCTTCCTTCATCTATTGAACGCCTTACCAGTTACCAGCCTTCTTTGTGGTGTTTAATTGGTGGCTTTTCAAGAAGGGTTCTTGCATCTTGACGTAGGGTGGTGTGGGTTTGAACCCTTTCAAACCTTACATTGATCACCTTGGAACTTTAATCACGAACAAGGTATATCATTACGTCCTAAAGTACATATCTTGATTGGCATGTGTGTTTCCACTTTTAAAAAAATTTGTTTTCATCCTCACATGCCTACTGCCGCCATTTTCTTTCATTTATGTCATGGGACCTAGAGAATGTACCTTCCTAGCCTGCATGTTGGTGCAAATTGCACTTTAATCTCATGAGCAGTGAGCACAAAAGGTTCACATATTAATTAGGATCGATTTTAAGGGGGGGGGGGGGGGGGGGGGGGGGGAAGTCATCTTATTTAATCTAATGTCATCGAATTTCATTTTTTTTTATTCAATTAATTTGGTTTAAATTTATATCTGTGCGTAAGTTTGATTTAATTTTTATTAAGATTGGTTTTCAAAAGTGTTATAAAAAATAAGATTGTTTTTCAAAATCGTAATCAAAATGTAATGTAAACAAAAAATTCTGTTTTTCAATTTTTCTTTTTCGATTGAATTTTTCGATTTTCATTATATTGGATTAGTTTATGAATACACGGTCCACACGTCAATCAGCTGTTTACATTGACTTAATTGATAGAATAGAAGATAAAAAAATTCAAAAAAAAAATGCACATTGTACGGGAAGGCTTTTAGGCCAGCATACTACAAAGAGTGTCCCACAACATATTACAAACCGTGTGACTAGAACAAAAGTTTATCAACAATACAGAGGTTCACCTATATATGTAAAAAAAGAATTATAATATTTATTACAAAAATAATACGACAAGGATTGAATTTTAAAATACTTCATGATATAGGTCCTAACAATTTTTCTAAAAATTTAAGACTTTTTTTTTTTTTGATACTAAAGACAATGAATAATTTTATATTTTTATATTATATTTATAACAAATGCAAATAATAAAATTAAAACTCCATAACTATCAGAATTGCATAAACAAGAATTGAACTGAGAAAGCTCAAGGACAAATTCAACATAGCCAAGGAGGCAAGGAATTCAACCCATCATGTAAAAATTTAATATCTAACATGCAATCAACTTTTTTCCTTTTCTGCTTTGATGAAGGTTAATTTAAAACAAGCTAAATTTATGAATACAAAAGAATGAAAATACAACAAACCTCTACAGTGGTAACAAAAACTCTATCCTTCGGATAGCAATCAATAAAATCCGGCAACTAACAGAAAAACTCTGAAGTAGCCTAAAGAATATGCTACTTTACAAAAGAAAAGGAAAAAAAAAAAAAAGGTAGAATAGAAGATCACTTCTTTCATCTTGGTGTTCTATCTGATACAGGAAGCATTTCTATCTGTCCACTTTCAATACCTCTCTCATTCCCAACCTTCTCAGATTCTCTAGAAATCTGAATATCATTAGGAAAATAATATTCATGAATAAATTTTATAACCAAACGAGGCAACAATGCTGTTATCACAATTCCGAGCAACAATAACCAGAACAATCCAGTACTTGCACCATCAAAGAAGGCCCTGTCAAAGTTGTGGAGGAGCAAAGGTCAGTCTTTATGTATAAAAGCAATGTAGGATAGCAAATATTTTCAAAGTTCTAAGATGCTCTCAATGGCAACAAAGAATTCTTTTGAATTGGACATGGTTTATTTCATGACATGGTGACTTATGAAACCAATATACCAAACATTCTATTGATTTCCAATTTCTTTTCCTCTGTACTCATTTAAAAAAAAAAAACTTCCCATCAAACCTGGACTAAGGACAATCCTTGTATAGTCTTATCCTTGTATATTTGCAAAGAGACTATTTCCTGTGACCTTTCAGTCACGAAGGAATAATTTTTCCACTACTCTAAAATCGCCCTCTTTTTCCTCTATACTCACTGACACATGAAAATTGAGGGAAGAAAAAGATACACTCCATAAGAAAACAAGTCACAACAGAAAAGCAATAATCAATAATGTATAGGCAGAACTGCATAACAAGGATATAAGTTCAGTATCTAACATGTGCAAAACAGCATATATGCCTAACCTTTATATGAATGCTATGACATTATATTTATTGTATAAAAATTAAGAGAGCAAAAGAATGGGGAAAAGATAATGCATACCAGTAACCAGGAAGTGTAGGTATAGCATCAATAATCATGACACAAATGAAAGTTGCAACAATAGACCCCCAAATTGCAACATGAGTCACCCAGTACCATCTGACAACATCCATGGCCAAGTGTAAATTAACCAAAATAACAACTGCAAGAGTCCAAAGGTCTCCAATGCTTGCCACATCAACTGTGCTACTCCAATATGCAAATAGGGGAGCCCAGAAGATAACCATGCTTTGCCACAAAGTATCAACCATTGTAAACATAAATAGTTTTTTGTTGTAGGCCTCTTGTCTCTGACCAGCCCCATAAAGCTGAGGATACTTTAGGAGAGTCCTTCTCCCAAGATCTTTGTCTAGAATACCAACAATAATAGTTGGCAATGAACTGTAGATTATAGAATACAAAGTGGAGCTCCATTCATTTATAGCAGTTGTCAAAGTGAAGGCAGTGAAGAGCACATACCTGGAAAAAAGAGGCACATAACAAAGTATAACATGTTAAAATCTGGAGGAATGCATCTAACAACCAAAAAGAGCAAAATACAATTAATATCTTATTTTAAGAAAATGCTGAACACATCAAAAGCCCCCAAAAAAAGAACCATCGGATATATCGATTTTTATCTAAATAACCAGGCTCAGAAGCACAACAAGCCCAATAACAAAATTTTTTGAAGGTGAGGTTTATGGCATAATTTAAAAGTTATATGACCAAAGCAAGGTACATATATACATTGTTGGATTATAACTTACCAAAATAAGACAAGAACAAGGACAGCATTTCTGTAAAAGTTGTATAGTATCATGTAACCAAGCCGTTGGTAATTCCAATGCCCATGTATCAATAAGAGAGGAACTAAAAACCTAAACTGCCCAATTGCAAAATCTGATGCCATAACAGCTTGCCGACCCTCTTGTCCACTTATGCCAACTCCAACATCAGCCATTTGGATCATTGAGACATCATTAGCACCTGTAACACATGCATAATGAATTCATTATACTACACACAACATAAACCAGACCAATCCAAATTATTCATTATTTTCTATCAGTGCTTTTTATTTTATTTCATTCTTTTTGTTCTCAATTTTGACAGGCTGAAACAAGTCAAAAGAAGCATTCATACCATCTCCAACAGCTAGTGTCATGTCAGATGTCCTATTCTTCACAAGGGCAACAATCCCAGCCTTTTGCAGTGGAGCTACTCGGCAACATAGAACAACAGCACATTTTCTTGCAAGTTCAAATAGCTGAATCAACAGAAGTAGCCAAAATCAGCAAGTAAGACATCACTAAGAAATAAATTATAAAAGGTTAAAGTGATAAGGAACTTATTATTTCCCTAAACCAACTGGTCCGAGTTCAAGTCCTAAGAATGAAAAAATAGTATTAGGAAAGTCACCCGTTATATGGGTGAGACAGAACTCGAACCAAGTTAGTCAAGTTTCCATTAAACCAAAAAGTAAAAGAAATATATTGTAAACAACATCCAAGATCTAATGGAGCCAACCTGCTCTTCATGTTCACTGTCAAGAATATGTACAAGGCTGGTACCATCAATAATCAAAGCTATTGGAGTTGTAGGTCCATCAGAACTTCCTCCATTATTGTTAGACATGAGTTTGTTAGACATTGCAAGGGCATCTTGTAATCTCCTTCTACATGAGTCTCTACTATTGCTATTAATTATAATTTGAGTCATGTTGCTTGTTAGGAGCTTTGAGGAGTAACCAATTGATATGGCAGTTTCTTGTTTGTCCCCAGTTAAAACCCATACTTTAATACCTGCAGTCCTTAGAGACTCAATGGATTCTGGAACACCTTGCTGCAGTTTATCTTCAATAGCAGATGCTCCCAATATGCTCAGATTGTTCTCTACATTGTTAGAAACCTTGCGAAGCAATGCAGCCCTACCAAACAAAGCATTATTTGCTGCCTCATAAGCAACATGCCATTGCTCAAATTCTGAAGCAATCAATGCCCTCATCCCAATAACAAGTGTTCTCAAACCCGTGGAAGAATAAGAGTGAATATGGGTTTCAGTTGCTTTTACTCTTTCCATGTTAAATGATTTATCTATCACACTAAACATGGTTGTATCTGCCCCTTTGACAAAAAGTTTCACAGAATTATCAGGGTACCCCAATATAACCGACATCCTCTTCCTATCACTATCAAATTCATGCATACCTAAGACATTGAACCTGCAATTTCCATAATGGGAAGATTCATTAGAAAGAGGATAACCATTGTGCCACATTAAAGGAGGTTTCATGTTATGAGCTAACCATCAAGATAAGTAAACTTACTATATGTGCACGGTAAGAAATGTCTCGGGTGTGATATATATATGTATAAGACGTGACTGCTTACATCCAAAGTACATGACTACTCCCATAAAGTAATGAAGAAATCTCTTCCTAAGAATCATGCTGGCCCTTCATTTAATCATTAAAAATTATTCATTCTCTGTCTATTAGAGTTATGTTTCATGCATTGCATCAAGTAGACAGCATAGGAAACAAAGGTGAAGAGATTTATAAAGGTTTCGGTTATCGTATTGCAAGTCATATGCATTGTGGAGAAAGGTTAGTGCATTTGACATAAACCTATCAATGTGAAAGTGATGAATTATTAAAATAATTATTCATGTTCTTAATTGATGAGTTGAATATGATTTTCTATAGACAACTTACATGCACTACATAATTGCAGGAAAGAAGGAAGACAAAAAATGCATACAGAAAACTTACTTTAATGATCGCTACTAGTAATCACATAGGTAAAACAATGAAATACACAAGAAAATCCAACAAAAATATTTTCAGACACCCTTGCCTATCTGATTAAACAACATTAGGGGTAGACTATTAAAAACAAATTGTTTTCCATTGTCATTGTAAAAGGAGAAAAGAATTATTAAAATATAAAAATAAAAATTCAACTTACTTTAGTCTTTCTCCCTGAATATCAATGACTATATGACCCGAAGTTCGTTCTATAAGCACAAAACCATAGGCAGCTGCAGCATATGCTAATGCTTGTTCATCTGGTGATTCCCCTTGGTAATCTATCAGCTTGACATCAGGATCAGATGTGTCAACAACAAGAGGCACAATAGTATTGCAGGTTGCTAGTGCTAGAAAGAAATCATATATCTCTTTTCCTTCCTTATTTTCAAGTCCATTTCTTGATAATTGCAAAAGCTCTGGATTAACTTTCACCTTCATCTTTGGTCTCAAGACTTTTCCATCCACTGAGAGCATATAATGACAGAAGAAGAACCATGTTATTTCAATTATAAACAAAACCAGATGCATTAAAGGAAATGCTAAAAGTGTATTAGAACAGACTAATATATACCAACAATCATTGGTTCAAGTAGTAAGAAACTTGTTTCTTTTAACCAGAGGTCTCGAGTTTGATCCGTAAGAATAGAGAAAATGGTGCTCGAACTAGCCTAGTTGGGTTTCAGAAAAAACAGTTGGGAAAACAAAAGAAAGTAACAGATTAACATACTTGAGGAAGAAATCTAACCTTTCACAGAGTATTCAACTAGCTCATCCTCCAGGATGGCTTTTGTAGAACTGTAATCAACACCCCAGATGCTGGCACATTGAAACTCCATCTTGTTCTGAGTAAGTGTACCAGTTTTGTCTGAGAAGACATATTTAATTTGCCCCAAATCTTCATTAATGTTCAAAGCCCTGCATTGAAATCTTGCATGTGTTTCTTCATCATACATTCTGTTGTCTCGGATCATGAAGTAGGCCTGACCAACACGAACAAGCTCCATAGAAATGTACAAGGATATGGGAATCATGACCTGGAACACTATAACTGACATGAGAAATGTGAAAAAGATTTCCAATCCCCATCCATAGTATTCATAGTTTTTAACTTCCCCTTCTTCTGAAAAATCCAGTTTCCTATAATAAGGCAAGAGATCCAATTCATCCTTTTTGCGCTTTAACCAAACAGCAGCACAAACTGAGGTGATTGTACACAATGCTACAAGAAAGAAGGAGAGGATGATGATCTCAGAATTCATGCGAGTTTCAAGCCGGCTTCTCTTCGATGGAGCTCCAGAGCTGTTGAGCATTGCTTTAGTCTCACTGCCACAATACACAGCAACACCAAGTGCCCAACTAGTATTCTTCATTTCACATCCTCTAAGAACAATATTTGAGGATCCAAGTGATAACCTCTTGCCATCAATATCCATGTTAGCAAGAAATCCATAAATGTTCCTATTGGGCTTCTCACACCTAATTAAGCCATGAAATCTCTCCCTTTCAGGCATCTTTGAATGTGTCTCTTGTTTTGCATACCTAGTCTTCAAATTGGACTCTCCATCTAGATTAATAGTCTGCACATATGCAACTCCAGTAGGATCACTAGTTGAGAGCAACACAATATCACAAGGAATGGTTTCATTTGCTTTGATTTTTATGATCTCACCAACTCTTATATCCTTCCATTTCTTGTCTACGAATTTATCATCGACATAAACTGATGCTAACCTGTTGTTCTCAATATTATCTGATTGGTGCCGCCTCCAATCCTCATAAGCATCCTTCACAGCCGTAACAAGCAAAACAAAGGCTAATGGCAAAACAGAAACACCCCTCCCAAACACTGCAAGCTGAGGAATTTGATTGAGAATGGCAATTATCAGAAAATAAATGTAAGCAACTCTATGGAATTGTTCAAACAGGTTCCTGGGAATGAAAGTGATGATGGAGTATTTCCCAGTACGAATTGAATTTCCTGAAAATTCGAACCTCTCATTGGTCTTCTCAGGATTATTTATATAAACCAACCTTGCATCCTCATCTTTGAGTTCCTTCTGAGACATGGTGAGTCCATCAGAATCAGCACCCTTTGAGCCATAACGAACAGGTTTAACACTCTCTTCTCTGACAGAGTTGTTCCTGCCAGAGCTTCCAGAATGAATGGACATGGCGCTTCTACGTGACGATGACTTTGAAGAATTCTCAACTGGGTTGGTCGTGTCTATTCCACAGAACGTAACAGTGTTGCTAGAACTTGACTTTGATTTAGGTAGTTCAGGAAAAACATGAAGGGTAGGAAGCTCTTGGTTATTATTAGGAGTTCTTGGAGATGGTAACAAGAGTGGCCTCTTAGAACCCATGATCCAAAGAAACCACACAATCACCCAATATTTGTTGATCTAGTGTGGGTTCGATTTGTGAGAGTCAAACTCGAGTTGAGGATGAAGAGGCTCAAACTCAAAACTGGATTAGTTTGAGTAGTGACATAGTTTCTTCAACTAATGATAAGGAGAACATGTGAAAAAACTTTCTAATGCAAAACTTGAAGAAACAAAACCAACAAGGATTGCTGTAAGAATGAATGTGACAAAAAAAAAAAAAACTGTTATGCTGGTATTGAGTTGGCACTGTGCTAAGACACGATTTATTATGTTTTATTTGGACAGTTTGAGAATGGTAACTGAAAAACAAGGGAAGTGTAAAGAGAGGGTATGTATAAAAAGGGGTATTGAAGAAGAAGAAGAAGAAGCGTGTTGGGGAGAGAATGGTTAAGGTCAAAGATGTTGAAGAGGAAGAAGAGGAAGAAGAGAAAGTCTTCGACGGGGTTTGCAAGGAAATGAAGAATAAGTCGTAATGGGTGGCGACAGCATGTGTGTCAGGAAACACATAATAGAAATAAAATACCTTAATTTTTGGTCTTTGATTCATAATCTAATACTATTATGTTTTATTTATGGAATGAAAAGTCTTTCTTTCTGGAAGAGAGAGAGAGAGTTCTGCATGTGTCAAAAACTAAAAAGAGTGAATTTCTGATTATTTAAATCAATCAATTTCAATCATGTTCTAGAATGTCTGCTCGGAGAATTTATTATTCAATTTCGAGGTGTTTGAATTTGACCGGAGCAAAATGGAATTATATGACTTAATTATTTTGGTTGGAAAACTTGTTTTTTTTTATTTAAGTGCATTTTCACTCTATTGAATACAATCATTTATTTAACCCCAAGGTGGCACATAAATTGGCTATGCTAAAGAACTGGATTGTTGTGATCGGTTTGATTTTTAGGTGAAGCACTTTGGGTCGGTGGCAAAAAAGTTTCTGCTCTACGCCACTAAGTCTCATTCAATGGGTGAAGACATCCTTAGAAAAAAAAATTTCCAATCATGTATTTAGAGGGAATATATGAACAGTTTAAGATGTATAAGGTCTCTGATTAAATTAATTTGTACCTAGTAGTAACTATTGGTTCAAGTGATAAATAATTTGCTCTTTTTAATTAAAGGTTTCGAGTTCAAATTTTAAGATTATATCAATGAGCCAGTGGGTATATATAAAAAAAAATTGCATCCCTATAAATTCTTATAATAATGAATAAGTAATTAGCTTTATACATAAAAACAAATTAATTTTTATATGTACTTATAAAAAATTAATATTAAATTCTGAACAAATTTAGAGAAACGATATTTTTTAATGAATTTAATTTACACAACTTATCCAAATTAAGTTAATAAAAAATAATTTATTATTCATTATATATATGGGATATGAGTATTAGTTATATCAAGAATTTTTCCTTACTCTCTTAATAATAATAATGCTTTTTTTATTCACAGCAGCCACCACGAGCAGTTTCTGTGTGAATTGCAATTTAAAATTTCTAATTGTAGTTATCTAATAATGTGCATTGAATGTATATGGATTATACATTCAATTATGGTTACGGTTTCAGGAATGACACCAGCAAGCTGCTCCAATCGGCGTCTCTTTCTAATTTCTTCATTTGATTTGACAACTCATGTCGTAGTGTTAAGGTTTTTTTTTTTCCTTTTTCTATATATCACATGTATTTTCATATAATGCAATCTTTTTGGAGGTCGAAACATTCATATCATAAACTGTTAAGTATTTTATGTTGTATATAAATATTTTAAAATCGAAATAAAATAAAAAATAAACATATTTAAAAACAAATTATAAATCAGATGTATAATTATTTCAGATAAAATTTAAGAAAAAATTATAGAAATTGAAATTAAAAAATGATGAATAATTTAAAATAATTCAAATTTAAAATTTTTAAAAAATAAGAATAACATGTTAAATTATTTAAGAAAGAATTCAGTAAAAATTGTGAATAAATTCTAATTTACTATATAAGAGTGTATTATTCTAAGATTGCATTAGATTTTCTATTTGAAAAACAAATTAAAATTTAGGTAAAAATTAATTTTTATAATTTTTGCTTAAATCATAATTTTAAGAATTCAAATAAAATATGCTAAAAATCTAATGGGTAAATCAACAGCATCTCCATTAAGTGATCTTAACAAGGTTCACTTTTTCTGCAAGTTACTGCATATAAATCTGCAGTAAGCTGAATATGACATCTTTTTGAGGCGAAAATCATGGTATTTTTGTAATTTTAATTTATTTGAGAGTTATTATAATCTTTATAATTATAATTTTCTAATCTTTCAATTCCAAAACAACATCGTTTTGAAGGTAAATGCAGATAACTTATCTGCATTAACTGCAGAAATATTTTTCTGTTTTAAGAAGTTATATTAATTAATTAATTATTACTTACACTATAAATGACAACTGTTAATTTTCATCTATCAACGGCTAAGATAGGGAGTAAGATTTAAAAATCTTACTCTAGAGTCAAAAAAACCCTCCCTATATATATATATGTGTGTGTGTGTGTGTGTTTTTCTCTGTCCTTCCTCTCAGCTTTGCTTTCCTCTCTTCCTCTGTTTCTTTTCTTTTCTGCTCTGTTTCCTTTCTACGCACTTTCTTTCTCTCGTCAGGGTTATATATAGATGTGTTACATGCTCATCAAATAAAAAAAACTAGTCCAATAATCAGGGACAGTGACCAAAGTGTCACGCTTGGACAAAAAAATTACCAAACTGCCACGCCAACAGTAAATTTTGCCAAAATGCCACACGGCATAATTCGCTACACATTGTAGCAAATTATGCATGCAAGTAATTCGCTACACAGTGTAGCGAAATATGCCACGTCAGAATGCACAGAACCAAAAATCTCACATGTCAAATTTTGAAAAATTAGCTACATAGGGTAGCGAATTTCTCAAAATTTGACATGTGACATTTTTGGTTCTGACGTGGCATAATTCGCTACACTGTGTAGAGAATTATGCCGCGTGGTATTTTGGCAAAATTTACTGTTAGCGTGGCAGTCTGGTAATTTTTTGTCCAAACGTAACAATATAGTCACTGTTCCCAATAATCATTACTTTTCTAAATAAAAATCTGAGCATCCTTATCGCTTTATCTCTTTGGCTTGACTTTTAAAAAAATCTAATCTTTTCTTTTTATTCTATTTTTATTATTATTGTATTATTTTAAATATTATTTTTATCCTATTATTTTTTGGTAAGGTTTTATACTATCATTATTATATTTTATATTATTTATTATTATATTATTTTTAATTTTTAATTTTTTTTTCTATCTAATTTATGGCACTATGCGTCCTTATGGCGCTACCAATTTCACCCTTGGCACTTTAGGCGCCACTGTCATTTTTTGTTTGCTGTTACATTTTTCCCTCTTCTTAATAAAATTTATCCCCAAAATTTCAACATACTTTCTAAAAAATATTTTTGAATAATTTTATTCAATTGCCTAAAATCCAACACGTTTTCACTACATATAAATTGTCTAGATATTTGCCTTACACTTGTCACAAATCTACATATATTGTTTCATGGTAGTTAGTTGATCAGGCTCATTACAAAATAATTCAAAATATGCATGATCTATGACAAAATACCAAGAAACATATAGTTTAAATCTTTTGTTTACCTGAATTATTGTTCTCTGATACAATAAAATGTAACACCCTGTTACGTACCGGTTTGTTAACATTGTATAGTATTAAGTGTAGCGTAATAATAAAATTAAATTATTTCTTAAATCATATCTTAAATGAAATATACTTAAAATTTAAATTTACATTAGTTGGAAATTGAGTTCAATATCACATCATGAAATTGAGTTCAATAGAATAAAAATATTTCTTGTCACTTTAGATATTACATTATATCTAAAATGTTGGGCTTCCTCCTTCAATACTAAGCCCAAGCCCATTTGAGGGGTTTCCTAAAAACCCTAACCCTAATTTCCACCTCCTCTATATATACTCATTAGTTGAGGGTGGAGGCTAGGTCAGATTTGAGAGAACAAATTTGAGAGAATTATTTGATTGTTTGAGTAAAGCTTTATGCTTTGCATTTGAAAGATCTCTAGAGAGAGAGTTTGAGTGAAACATCTCTAGGGTAGTTTGATTATCACCATTGTTGGAGAGGTTGAGTTAACCACCACATTGGTGTATTTGATTATTTGTAACCATTATTTTCATAGTGGATTTCTGATCTGGACTAGGTCCCGTGGGTTTTTACTTCTTCATTGGAGAAGGTTTTCCCACGTTAAATCTGGTTGTGTTCTTCTTCTCTTTCTCTCCTGTGTTTACGTTTTGACTTTTTCGCTGCGCTGCTCGACCTGGTGAAGTTCAGGCCGAGGTATTGCCGAGATCCGAGATCAGGATCTTGTTGATTGACTTCCGCACAAAGGCTGCTTAGCCGAGTTTGAGGGAACCGAGTTTTCCCAACAGTGGTATCAAAGTCGGATTGGGCTCGAGCTAGCCTAGTGATTGGCTAGGAGGCGGGTCGAGTACTTTGCGCTTCGGGTACTCGGTTGAGGGGGAGCATACCAATGGTGGGTTTCACACTTGAGGGGGGGATTGTTGAGATATTCAAGTGTGATGAGTCCCACATTGGTTGGTAATGAGCTAAGTAAAGAGTATATAAGTGAAAGGACCCATGAACCCAATGCCTTAAGGTTTTGGGTTGAGACATGGTGTCGGATCCACTTGCTACGGTTGGTGTAGCCTTAGCTCATTGGTGGTGGCCCCCCGCCACGGACTTTCCCTGGACTCGCTTGACATTGGAGTTTGAGGGAACGAATTACCCAACAGTGGTATCAGAGCCTGGTTCGACGGGTTCTGAAGGAGACGAGATGGAGACCAGTGGCATAACTCATGATGGAGATATGTTCAAGTTGACCGCAGACAATTTCACTTATTGGAGACCGATGATGGAAGATCATCTCTACTGCAAAGATTTGCATGAGCCCATTATCCTTGATGAGAGACCAGCAGGCAAAACCGATAAGGAGTGGGAGATCCTGAGTCGGAAGGCGGTAGCCACGATCAGGAAATATATTGATAAAAGTCTCTTTGAGCACGTGTCCGAATTCACGAACGCGTATGAGTTGTGGACGAAGCTGGAGTCCATGATTCAGAAGAAGACTCCCAGGAACAAAGCACACCTGGTTCGCCGACTTGTTAAGCTTGAATACAAGGACGGCATGAGCATGATTGAACACCTGAACACCTACAAAGGTATTGTGAATCAGCTGTCAAAGGCTGATATGAAAATTGATGAAGAATTGCAGGTATTGCTGTTGTTGAGCTCGCTGCCAGAAAGCTGGGATACTCTGGTGGTGACCCTGAATAACTCGACTCCAGATGGAAAATTGAAGATGGATGTCGTGACAGACAGCCTCCTGGGCGAAGAATCCAGGAAAAGAGAACGAGGTACTTCGAGTACGTCTGAGGCCAACGTTGCTGAGAATAAAGGGAAATCTGACTCCCGTGGTAGAAGTAAGAGCCGCGGTAGAGGTCGAGACAGACGAGACAAGTCCAGAGGTCGGTCAAAGCCGAAATATGAGTTGAAGTGCTTTTACTATGGAAAGACAGGCCATAAGAAGCCAGACTGCTGGACCCTACAAAATGATGAGAAGAACAGCTCTATGAAGTCGGATCATATTATTCCCAAGAAGAGGGAAGACAAGAGCACCAATGCGGTGGCTGCAAATTCTGATGCCGAAATATTCCTCCTAGGTGAGGATAATTATTTGAATGTTGCATATGATGACTGCACCTGGATTGTTGACTCCGGTGCCTCTTTCCACGTTACTCCACACAAAGGTTTTTTCTCCTCTTATCGAGGTGGTGACTTTGGAGTCGTGAAGATGAGAAATTGTTGCGGATCTAGCAAGTGTACTAGTCGTACAAGTAATAAAATAATGAGTAAAAATCGTTCCCACGAGGATTTGTGTCAAGCACTGACTAACCATATGTACTTGAGTTGAATCAAACAAAAGTTCATAGATTGCATAGATTTCTTGTCACCAGAAACTACACTGAATTGAATTAAAACTTGATAAATAAATAAAATGTAAATTATAATGTAAACAAGTAGTCAGATGTCATTTTCCCTCAAACATGAATTTATAGATGAACCAATTTCCATTATGAATTATTTACTATGTGATGTTGATCAACCTTTTTCTTATCATCTCAAGATGTAATCCCTTACTACCCTGATAGACACATTAATCAGAAACCCCAATCCCTTGGTGATTCCTTTCTTAATACATGCATTAATTACTAAGGTCTTAAGATCACATCAGAATCCTAGCATCAATCCCTTGACTACTAGAACACTGATGATGAAGTTGTCAAAAATAGAGAAACAATGTAAACATGTCTGTTCTACACTATTCCTCAACATGAAGAATTAATCAAGACAACTTCATACAATCACATAATAGATAAACAAAACATCTAATTAACCATTCATAAATTCAAACTTGAGTTCCATTGAATCAGACTACAAATGACTCTCCTAAGACATAATTGAAATACAAACAAGAGAAGAAAGATCAAACTCCATTGACATGATAGTTGAGTCTTCAATCTCCAAGTGCAATTACATAGGAAATACTAACTATTACAAGAACTAATCCTAAGAATTTGGAAATTCAGAGAAAATGAGGAGTCATATCAGATCTATGAAAGACCTGATCTGATCTCCCTTCTCCTAGTATGATGAGAAAAGTCAGAATGAGATATGATGGATTGGATCTGATATCTGGAATATATCAGAATGTGAAGGCCCCTTGTCCTTTTATAATTTACAAATTACAACTGAAAACTGACATGGGCGCTAAAACTCTCATCTCTGGACGTTTTAGCGCTCAACCTTGACGGATTCCCAACTGCTTTTAACTGTCTTGGGCGCTAAAACGCTCAGTTTTGGGCGTTTTAATGTTCAGCACCAGCATCTTTTGTGCAGCAGGGCGCTAAAACGCTCAGTTTTGGGCGTTTTAATGTTCAGCACCAGCATCTTTTGTGCAACAGGGCGCTAAAACGCTCAGTTTTGGGCGTTTTAGCGCCCAACACTTAGAATTTTTCCATTCTTCAGAATCTTCTTCCTTCTCTCTTTTGCTTCTTGAGCTTCATTTCCCTACAAAAACAATGTAATTTTCAACATAAGCTTCAGAACTTGTATTTGAGAGATTTCTAGGACATTAACCTCTTTTCTATCCATTTAATCACACAAATTGATATTAATTCATGCTTAAAAACCTGATGAACTAAGGGTTCATCACAATTCCCAGATTTGAACATTGATGTCCTCAGCAATGAATTAAAACAGAGAAGGACTTGAGATTCTTTACAGATGAAATTCATGAGGATGGACTTCAATTAACAAAAGATCAACATTTCATGATACAAAATTATAACCATGCAATCTCTTATTTCCTATGATTTGCCCAACATCATTCGTGACTTTTCAGCAGATCAGTAAAGATGATATACATAGACTTCCAAACAACAACACCCCCTCACTAGGAACTTCTCAAAAATTATGAGAATTTTAACACTCTTGCATACTAGTATTTAAGGATGTACTTATCACTCACTCTTCACTGCACTCAAACTACCATAGGCTTGCCCATCTTCTCACTATTCATAGTAACAATGATCCATAAGGTAGATCAAAAAGGTTTTGGTATGATTAGTAATGAGGCTTGGTGTGTGGCTTGACTAGAGGTAAGGATTTCTGTGAAAGGGTAAGTTCAGATCAAATGAATCAGATTCAGATAAGAGGGAATTCACAGTAATTAATCAATTTCTTCCTAATTCCCTCAACTTTCTTCCTTTTCATTCCTTGTTCTTTTCTTTGAACCTTTCTTCCTCCTTTTTCTTCCTGACACTTTGTGTCTTTAAAAAAAAAAAATTTCTTTTTCTTTCAGACACTTTGTGTCTTTAATACTTCCCTCTGTCTCTTCCAAACACTTTGTGTTTCACAACCTTTTCTTTCTTTTCCTTCTTTCTTTCTTATGTTTCCAACACCTTGCATTCACTTATTGCAAAAACACTTTCCTCCCCACAGAACACTCAATCCCTTATCACTTATCTGAAACTTTTAATCTGAAGGATTGGAATAAATGTGGTTCTTGGCTTGATAGACAACAGGCTAGGCTCAAGTGTTTCATGCAATTGGAACTTAAAGGTTGGCCATTTGACTTTCTGGTTCAAGAAGGAGAAATTCCTAAAGATGAAGGAGAAATTCCAGAAGAAGTCTGGACAGGTCGGAAAGCGGCCTACAATCAATTGAAGGTGTTTGGATGCCGAGCTTTCGTGCATATCCCTAAAGATGAAAGGGCCAAACTTGATGCAAAGACTAAAGAATGCATTTATCTTGGTTCGCCGAGATGTGAGTTCGAGTTCCGACTTTGGGATCCAATCAATAAGAAGATCGTGAGAAGCTGAGATGTGATCTTTCATGAGCATGAGAACATTCATGACATCTCGAAGCCCAAAGTCTGGGTTATTGTCAGACGTGAAGAACCCATCCCTCCTGTCCGAGCTGAAGCAGGGGGAGAAAATGAAGAAAATGATGATCAGCAACAAGCTGAAGATGACCAAGACACTGAGGTCCGAGTTGATGATGAGATCTGGGATGAAAATGATGAACCGGGTTCTCAAGCTGAAGAACAGCCGAGATATCCAACTCGAGAAAGAAGACCCTCTACAAGGTACCCATCTGATGAATACACTGTTGTTGCTGAAGACGGTGAGCCTCAGAGTTATGATGAGGCTGTGACTAGCTCAGAGAAAGAAGAATGGGAAAAGGCAATGCGAGACGAGATGAAGTCTTTGCACGAGAATTAGACTTATGAGCTGACCGAGTTGCCTAAAGGAAGACGAGCTTTGAAGAATAAATGGGTCTACAAGATTAAGAATGAAGAGAACGGGCAAAAGCCGAGATACAAAGCCCGGATTGTAGTGAAAGGCTGCAATCAGAAGAAAGGAGTTGATTTTGAGGAGATTTTTTCTCCTGTGGTGAAAATGACCTCGGTCCGAACCGTGTTAGCCATGGCGGCTTCAATGGACCTCGAGGTAGAACAAATGGACGTGAAGACGGCATTTCTTCACGGTGACTTAGAAGAAGAAATATATATGGAGCAACCTGAAGGATTCCAAGCTCTAGACCAAGAAGACTTAGTATGTCGATTGAAGAAGAGCCTCTATGACTTGAAGCAAGCACCTCGGCAGTGGTACAAGAAGTTTGAATCATTCATGACTGATCATAAGTTTGAAAAGACAGATGCTGACCACTGCGTATTTGGGAAGAGGTATGAGGCCGGAGATTTTCTGATTTTGTTGTTATATGTTGACATGCTTATTGTAGGGAAAGATAAATCGAGGATAGCCGCCCTGAAGAAGGCATTGAGCTCGTCCTTCGCAATGAAGGACCTCGGCCCTGCAAAGCAGATTCTCGGAATAAAGATTATCTGAGATAGACAGAAGAAACTACTGTGGCTGAGTCAAGAGAAATATATTGAGAAGATTTTGAAGAGATTCAGCATGGACAAAGCCAAAACAGTGAGCACCCCCCTAGCCGGACACATAAAGCTGAACCAGAAGCAATGTCCGAGATCTGATGAAGACAAAGATGAGATGATGAAGGTCCCGTACCAATCCGCCTTCGGAAGCTTGATGTATGCAATGGTTTGCACTAGACCCGACTTGGCGTATGCTGTTCGAATGGTAAGCCGGTATTTGTCAAACCCTGGCAAAGAGCACTGGGAAGCAGTGAAGTGGATCTTCAAGTACCTTCGAGGTACGACCGACTTATGTCTCCGATTTGGAGAAGGAAAAGCCGAGTTGCAAGGCTACTTGGATTATGATTTAGGGGGAGATTTCGACTCGAGGAAGTCGACGACGGGATACATGATGAGATTTGCTGGAGGAGCTGTCTCTTGGCAATCAAGACTTCATAAATGTGTTGCACTATCTACAACTGAGGCTGAGTACATTGCCGCTACTAAGGCAAGCAAAGAGATGCTGTGGATGAAGAAGTTCCTTATGGAACTTGGCCATGATCAAGACAAGTACGAGCTGGGTTGTGACAATCAAAGCGCAATCCATCTTGCGAAGAATTCGACCTATCACTCCCGCACTAAGCATATTGATGTGAGGTATCACTAGATCCGGGATGTGGTGGAAGGTGAAGAGCTCGAACTCGTCAAGGTGCACACTGACCAAAATTGGTCCGACATGATGACAAAGTCGGTTCCAGCAAGAAAATTTGAAGACTGCTGTGAAGGAGCCGGGTTGATGCTGAAGCCGACGCATTGAAGTCGGAGGGGGAGATTTGTTGGGCTTCCTCCTTCAATACTAAGCCCAAGCCCATTTGAGGGGTTTCCTAAAAACCCTAACCCTAATTTCCACCTCCTCTATATGTACTCATTAGTTGAGGGTGGAGGCTAGGTCAGATTTGAGAGAACAAATTTGAGAGAATTATTTGATTGTTTGAGTAAAGCTTTATGCTTTGCATTTGAAAGATCTCTAGAGAGAGAGTTTGAGTGAAACATCTCTAGGGTAGTTTGATTATCACCATTGTTGGAGAGGTTGAGTTAACCACCACATTGGTGTATTTGATTATTTGTAACCATTATTTTCATAGTGGATTTCTGATCTGGACTAGGTCCCGTGGGTTTTTACTTCTTCATTGGAGAAGGTTTTCCCACGTTAAATCTGGTTGTGTTCTTCTCTTTCTCTCCTGTGTTTACGTTTTGATTTTTCCGCTGCGCTGCTCGACCTGGTGAAGTTCAGGCCGAGGTATTGCCGAGATCCGAGATCAGGATCTTGTTGATTGACTTCCGCACAAAGGCTGCTTAGCCGAGTTTGAGGGAACCGAGTTTTCCCAACATAAACTGACAAGAAATATTTTTATTTCATCTATCACTCCACTGATTTTCATACAGTCTTCAAAGTCTTTAACCATAGTATTTTATCCTACTCAAAGCTACACATACTAGCCTGTTTATTCTATGGAAAGGTTAGCATAAAAATAAACAAGCGTGAGATAAATCTCAATAATATTGAGATTTTCAAACTATAACTCATCCAGTCACTTTAGTGGAAAACATCATTCTATCAAAATATATTTATAATAAGAAAATAATATCATGAATAATAAGTAATAAGAAAATAAGATTATCTCCGGCCACTCCAAAACTACGTCGTTTTGTTTATTTATTTCCTTATATTAATTGATTCACCTTTGAATTGTTATGATTTTTTTTCTCTCTCTTCCTTTATCATCATTGATTAATCTTTGTACGATTATGATTTATTAGCCGGAGATAAAATTATCTCAAACAGCTTGAGAAATGATAAGCCCAATAAAAAAATATTTATAATTTCATCAATAATAAATATAAGCCCAGGCCTTAATGGGTTCTTCATTCAGACATACCAAAACCTTTGTGAGTTCTCCCCAAACCTTTGTGGGTTCTACATACAAACATACTGAAACCTTTGTAGATTTTTGCATATAAATATAGGAAATTATATTTGTCATGTTGTAGGAACCAAATTTGTTGTCACGTTGAGAAAAAGATAAGGTATATAATATTAGAAAAATGAGAGAGCACTTAAATCAATGAATTGGTCTTGTCCTTTTCTTAATATGACAACAAATTTAACTCCTACAAAATGACGAATATAATTCCCATAAATATATAAATAAATGTGTAATCTTTAACTGAAATGATTAATGCTCAAATTTTGTGAGCACCCAAATTCTGTGGGTTCTGTATGTGAAAGGTTATGTATGACAGAACTCAAGCCATGATAAGGTGTCCCTTACCCTATAACCATCTGATTCTCATGTGAGTCAGTCTCATCAGAATTATTCAGTAAAAGATTATATAATCCATTAATATTCATTTGGTACTGAAGGAATATGTTAGTTCTATAGTCTTGACTCAATATCATTTTTATAATCAATAGAAGTATATCCATCTATTTTACAAACCAAATATAGAGGATAAATCAAAAGAATAAAATAAATTCATAATAAAATAATGGAAAAAATGTTTATCCTTTTAAATGATACAACTTATATCATTCCACCCTCAAAAAGAGATATAACCCACACCTTTATTTTTTTTATCAACTCTCTCTCCTCCTTTATCTATCTCTTTTTCTCTCTTAAAATGACACAACTTTACATCTTTTAAAATGACACATACTTTACCCTAAAATAATTTGGCAAAGTTATATCATCTTCTCAACTTTTAAAGAAATAACTTTAAAATACCAACTTTAAATATAATAGTAAATGAAAAGAATAATATTAGGATAATGAAGTTTTACTCCTAATATTACCTTTGTCTTTTTCCATTTTTTTTCTTTCCTTTCTATTTTCTTTACTCCGGAGTTTCTCACTGTTACACATTAATTTTCTCTATCTATTTTTTTTTTCTCCATCTATTTGTTTTTTCTCCTTCCTTCCTCTCGACTTTTCTTTCCTCTCTTCCTCTATTTCTTTTCTTCTCCGTTTCCTTTCTATGCGCTTTCTTTCTTTTCTGTTTTTCTTTCTCTCGTTAGGATATATATAAAGGACTTTAGTAATCTGATATTGTAAGAGAGTGTTATCTCCTACCATAGACATAATTATGGATGAGGCTCACTCACTTATAAAAAATAAAAAATTACAAATTAAACTACACGGAAATCAATAGGTATGTAGGAAAAAGATGTTATCTTATGTTGCATAAGAATAATATTTCTCTCATACTTATAGAGAAGCGAATGGTGTAGCTGATTGGTTAGCTACGCATGCTTTTTCTGCAAACTGGGATATTCAATTTTTTAACACACCTCCTGTAGGTTGCAAAGATAGATTTCTTCAAGATTATAGGAGAGTAGCTTTCTCTCGCTTTGTTTTAGCCTAGTTTATTTTCTCTATGTATTACCAAAAAAAAAAAAAATATTTCTCATATATAAATGTGTTATATGCTCATCAAATAAAAATCTAGTCCGGTAATCGTTATTTTTCTAAATAAAAATGAGCATCCTTATCGCTTTGTCTCTTTGGCTTGACTTCATGACTTTTAAAAAAATATAATTTTTTTTATTCTATTATTATTATTATTATTATTATTATTATTATTATTATTATTGTGTTCTTTTAAATATTATTTTAATTTTAATTATTATTATTATTATTATTGTGTTCTTTTAAATATTATTTTAATTTTTATTTATTTATTTTTTATCCTATTATTATTATATTTTATATTATTTATTATTTTATTATTTATAATTTATTTTTTTCTATTTTTTTGGTAAACATCTTTTTTTTTTTTCTATTTAATTCATGGTGTTAGGCCCCTGCCACCAATTTCACCCTTGGCGCTTCAGGGCTTAGGCGCCACTGTCTTTTTTTTTTGGCTGTTACATTATATCTTCTAGAAGACCCTGGCCAAATATTTCAAGTGTGGAAGGTGACCAAATGAAAAAGGGAACAACTTCAATGTGTTGGTGTCATCATTAACACAATTTACCATGAAATAATTGCACATCTCTAGAGAACTTGATAAAATGCTAATTCGGATCCCCACTTTGCTTATTAGCAAATTGTCATGCATTCTTCTTTTTTGATTTAGACACAAGTAGTTTTGTTTTTTGTTTTTGTTTTTTTTTTTTTGTGTTGAGTCTATTTTTTATTTAGATTATTTTTATTATCTTACTTTTTAGTCTTTTCTTTTAGTATTGCAAGTTTTTAACATATTTGATCTTATTTTGTTTTTATTTTTTTAATTTATTTTCTTCTTTTGGATTTAGATATATTTTCTTCTATTTTTATTTTTTTACTTTAAATTTTTTCGGTAAATATTATAAGTTTCTAATATATTTAGTCTTACTTTAATTTATTATTTTTCTTTTTTGTTATATGTCTATTTTCTTCTGTAAAATAGATAAATTAATTAAGTTTCTAACGTGTTAAGAATGTGTGTGGATGAAAAAAAAATCATTAAGGGTAAGTGATTAAAAAAAACAAAAATTTAGAGGTTAAATGATTTGAAACAAAACCATAGGATTTTTTTTGAATTTTTTGCCAAAAAGAAAGTGTAGTTTCTTTTTAATATAATTGTTGCATTTTAATATATATTTTATAATTTAATACATATTAATCTTCATTATCTCTTCCTCTAATGCATTGAACTTTCGTTAATGTTTCTTTACTAATAACTTTTTAATCAACCCTGTCGAAATTTTTGTTTTCAGTATTGTATTAAAAAAAAAATTTGTCGAATCATATTATTTAGGTAAGAAAATCGCAAGAATAAGTAATCGAATTTACACTCCCATCGCAGTTGACCCTCTAAAGCGATACCTAGTTGATAAGCCAATTTTGAAACTTTAACATCAAATCCATTACGTTGTGTCAGATAAACATCAATGGTTACAAACAACAAAAACAAAAACAAAAACAAAAACAAAAACAAAGACGGAAATTTCAGGGAGAAATTAGCAAAGCCAAAGAAACAAAGAGGCTGTTGCGCTGTCAGTGTCACAACACATTAAATTTTGTTGTTAAAAATATATATATATATATATATATATATATATATATATATATATATATATATATATATATTTTGGTAAGCGTTAAAAATAGTTTAACGTGGGAGGAGGATTTTTTTTTAAAATTTTAAAATGATATCAAATAATAACCTAAGCATGGTTTTATAGTAAAATTATAACAATTAATATAAGTTTAAATTTAATTATAAGTTATGGGGAGGGTTCTTTTGATTCCAGAGTAAAATTTTTAAGTCTTACTCTCTATCTTAGCCGTTGATAGATGGAAATTAACAGTTGTCATTTATAGTGTAAGTAATAATTAATTAATTAATATAACTTTCTAAACTATAACTGTTGGATGGACGGAAATCAACAGCTAGGATGAGGAGTAAGACTTATAAGTCTTACTCTGGAGTTAAATGATCTCTCTCCTATATATATATATATATATATATTAGGATATGATCAACTTACACTTGTGTAAGAATAATAAATCTTACACCAAATCTTAACCAATGATTTGCGTGCATCAAACGGTTGAGATTTATTGCGTGCATCTAATGGTTATTATTTATTTAAAATTAATAATTAATTAATTGGTATAGATAACTGTGTTACATGAACGAAAATCAATGGTTGAGATAGGAAGCAAGACTTATAAGTCTTATTCTAAAGTCAAAAGATCTCTCCCATATATATATAAAAAGAGAGAGAGAATGCGTAACATTGAACCCGAGAGTAAATGTTATATCCCTCTTACCTTAACATAAAAAAAAAATCAGTTGTTATGGGAACTATTATGTAATGAATTGATAAAATTAGTTACTAAATTAATTAGACACTTCAACTCTAATGATTTTATGCAAACGATTGAGGGAGACAAGTATGTACTTCCGAAAAAATTTGTAAACAAAATTTGTAAATGGATTATTTCCCTTTCAAATAACATAATAAATCCTTGCATCATAATCAATTACATAATAAAAAGGAGCCAATTTGTATTCAGAATAGTTAAATAAACAAGCAAAATACTTTAGAAATAAGTACAAAAAAATCCTATCTATAAGCGTTGATAAAAATATGACATTGCACGTTGAAAAATTATCAAATTATAAAGGTCCACTTTATTGAATTATTCTCCTGATAAATCATGTGACATACCTAAAAAAAGCATGTCTTACATGTTTTTTAAATGAATTGATGATGGTATTTGTAAAGAGCCATTTTACTCAAAATTTTAAGGTGATAGGTGAGGATCTTTTTAATAATTTATATTATTTTCTGATACATTCCTTCACGCAAGAGCCCAAAAGCATGGATATTATAAAGGTTCAATTTTTGAGTTTACCTTGTGCTTATTTTAATTCTACTAGAAAATGAGGGGTAAGGGTCGAGCCTGTGACCTTGTGGTTAGTGAAGTTCTAATATCATGTAAAGAACCAATTCAACCCAAAAGCTTAAGGTGATGGTGAATTAGTGATGACCTTCTTAATGGTTTATATTATTCTCTAATAGTATTATTAAGGATATCAACTTACAAGAGATGACACAAGTGCTAGTTTTTTTTTTAATTTTTTATTATTCATTAATTCATTGATTACTTGATTTATTCGATTTGAGCAGGGTTTTCTTACTAAATTTTAATATAATTGTATTTCCATATACTCAACTCGAAACCATTAACTAAGCTGAAACAATTTCGTATTAATTAATCACATACTTAGGGGTGTATTGGATTGAGATTTCAAATGATTTTAATGGATTATTTTTGGACAAAAAAATCCATTGATATTCAATTAAGATTTTAATTGATTGAAAAAAAGTCACGTGGTATTTGATTAGGAGTAGGGGTGAAACTGGGCCGGGCCGGCCTACAGGGGCCTACGGCTCGGCCTACATCAGGCTAGATCTGACCTAGTATATTTTGTATAATAGGCCAGACTCGGGCCTTAAAAAAGCCTGTTTAATAAAAAGGCCGTAGGCCCACTTTCAAAAGGTCGTGCCTATAAGCCTACAGGCCGGCCTATATTGTAATATTTATTTTAAATAAAATAAAATAGAGTAAGTATGTCTTGAAGAAAAGAAAAGATATAAATTTAATCAATTGCAATTATTTATAACTTAATTATATTCGATTATATTTTAATAGAAATCTTACTTTATTTCTTATATAGGAGAAACCAACATCTCAACATGTTAGATTGTGTATATGAATATATTAAAAAAAAATTGGGAGAGGTTATACTTACTACAAACATCATGATGTGTTTGTTTGTTGGATTTATGAAGTTATTTTAATTTACATAGTATGAATTTGTTTGTTGGATCTAATGAAATATATGTTATTTAGTTTGAGCATTTTGCTTTTGAAAATGACTTAAATGCATATTCTATTAGTCTTGTTATGATTCATGATTCTGTTTGGACGTTGAAATTATGATTTTTGGTGTAGTAACATAATTTGAGTATTTTATAAAGTTGATTCATGGTTCTGCTCTATGAAGCACCGACACTTCAAAAATTCTGACGTGTCGTGTCCGACACTTTCCGACACTCTCGGACACTCGGACACTCCCCGACACTTCAACACGCGTTATAGAAATTCAAAAAAAGGTTTAAAGGTTGCGTTGCGTTGAGTTTTTAGTTCCAACTATTAGATTCGTTGGATTACGATTACTATTTTATTGAGTTTAATATAAATATTTGGGATATCTTATGTTTATTTGCAAAATTTATGAATATTATAATTTTAGATTCATTTTTTTGTTAAATTATTGAATATTAAATATAATATACACTACATAAATTAAAAATTTTATTTAATATCAAAACGTGTCGAAATCTAACATTTTTTAGAATTAACGTGTCGGAGTGTCGTGTCGTATCGTGTCACGTGTCTCGTGTCAGTATCGGTGCTACATAGGTTCTGCTTAGAAGTTAAAAATTAACAAGCTAACGGGCCAAGCCAGACCATTTGTTTTTTTATAAACGGGCCAAACCAGGCTAACAGTTAGACTCATACAAGGCCCAGCCCAGCCCGAGCGCTGACAAGGACGGGGAGTGATCGCCGTTTCAAAGAGGCATGGACAAGGAGCAGCTCCTGACAGGCTTCCAGCGGGGGTTACATGCATGAATGAATCGAATCAACACCCGAAAGAGAGAGATTCCAGAGACTGTGCTGGTATGGGACGGTACAGTTGAGAATAACTTATAAGAATTAATTGGTACTACCTATACTAACAAGATGCATCTACTTTTCGGTAGCCCAGAATGGAAGAACTCCATAGTTAAGCGTGCTTGACTTGGGGCAATTCTGGGATGGGTGACCTCCTGGGAAGTTTTCTCGGGAAGTGTGCGAGTGAGGACAAAGCACGCTGAAAAGTCTCGTGTCAGTGTGTGGGGATAGTCGTTGATTCTTGCAAGTTGCCAGGTGTAACACCTCGTGTATACCCGATAATGTTATCATACTATCGTATTAAGCTGTGCTTAATTACAAATGCGAAAAATCTTTTTCTTTTCAATTATGACGTCGTTATACTTAGCCAAGTTGATTACTTAATCAATTTCATAAAGTACCGCCTGTATGTAAATTGCAATAACATCAAACTGAAATACCTCGTAACATAGATAAAGTGAGTATCTAAAATCACGGATCTACACATGTAGTCCGGACTATAATCCTGATACATTATTACAACTTCAACTAAAATAAGACATAAACGAGTCTACGTGGCATGGACAATCCCCATGCTCACCAAATCAACGACATAAACAACCAAGTCTCAACATAATAATCCAAAATCATAAAGAAGCTAAAATCATAAAAGCAGCATGCATAACCAGCATTTAACAAGTCAGCATATAATAACAGCAATATCTACCAGCCTCCTGCTGCCTGAGGTCTCAACCCCAACATTACCTGGACCTGAAATAAGCATTCCCCAAACGTGGGGTAAGATCTCTAAACCAGAAATCTCAGTAAGATAAGGGGTCCTCAAGGATCTTCCATCCAAAGCTCACTTACATGTGCAATATAAGTTCTAAAAGCAGTAATATCAATATCAGTTCCAAAACTATGCAGTGCAACAAATGTTCATGCCATGTGTGTTAATACTATTCTACTGGCCAGAGAAATGCAGGAATACGTCTATTACCCACACGTAGTACAAGGAACACCGCTTGCACCTCACCCACAGCCTCACCATCTTGTTTGTACCACATACTCAGGCTTACCGTATAGGTAGAACACCACATGTATATCATAAAGGCATTAGCATATAACAGCTCAATAGCATTTCCAAAACATCAAAAGCATGTAACACAGCATGCATATAACTATACCCCCATGGGACATGGTGGAACCACAACATGGCTAAACCGAGGACACGAAAGCTTACCTTGCAAGCTCACTATCCAATGCTAAGAGTCCACACAGCTCAAGTCCAACACACAGCAGATCACAATCTGATTTAGGACTAGCAAGCATATCAACATTCATAGCTCATAAACATAAACATAAAGACTACATTTTCCTTTTACGTTTTACGTCTTAAGGCTTCACACAAAGCCACAAGCCCTTAATCACTTGATTCTGACTTAGTTCATTAATTACAGAAGTTCAACTTCAACAATCTAGGGTCCATAAACCCCCAATAGCCTACTGTACACACAGCATAACTACTGTTCTACGAAATCCCAGAATATCCGGATATTCCTCGGGGGCATATCCGGATATCCAATATCCGGATATCTCACTGTACATATCCAGATCCCCATATCCGGATATCTATATCCGGATATCCAGATCCCCATATCCGGATATTTCACGATCAGATATCCGGATATTTCACGACAGAATGCAGTTTCTGCATTTCATGAAGATATCCTTCCAAGGTTGGGTTTTTACTGAATAAAGACACTTAAACATGCATTTCTAGGTGTGTTTGACATTACCCAACGTTAGGTTATCATCTTAAGCCCTTTACATGCATCAAGGTTCCATTTTTAAGCCCTTAGACTCAAGATCAAAGGTTGATGGAGCTTACCAACAACACAAACAGTGGAAAGAATGCTCTTGGAGCTCACTCTTCAGCTCCTAGGGTACTGACTTGCCAAGAGAACGATAATGGCACACTACCAAGGTTCCTCTTCACCAAAATGGCTTCTTGGAGCTACCAAAGACATGAACAAAAGCTCACCCAAGGAAACACACCAACTCATCCCTTCCCCACCTCTCAAGCATCCTCAAAACTCAGAACATAAGCTCTTCTCCCACTCACAAGTGACCATCACACCAACCAAAGTGTTTACTCAACAAAAGAGAAGAAGAAATGGAGCAAAGGTGACCACTTGGCTCAAGAAATGAAGGAAAAGCCAATAAAACTGTGCACTAACACTCAGCCACCAAGAGAGTCACGTAAGAAATCTGAGTGCCTAGGGTTTTGTGCCTTAACAAGCCTATATATAGTCACTTAAGCATAAAACACACAGTATTAAATTTAATTTCTACGCTTAGCATTTTAATCCCAAACTCAGGATTCTTAACATACTCAATTTTACAAGAATTTTCATATTTTTATTATATTTTTTGGAGCATCTTTCCGGTACGCGCTTTTCATAGCCAGTATCAGTTTCTGGCACCAGTTCTCATTATTTTGACTTGAAACTCGTTTTACAAGTCAAATATATTATTCTAGGAATTATCATGCACTTATTATAATTTTCTGAGATACTTTTTCGGTACGCATTTATACCGACTAGCAGAACCGGTATCTGCACTTTTCTTCCGAAAAGCGACTTTCAGCATTCTTACTCACTTATCATAATTATTAAAGCCTCTTAATAATTATTAGGGTCAATTATGAAATCATTTCCTAATTTAACATAATTAATTAATTAATTTCCTTAATTAACGGTGCAGGTTCTTACATTCACCCCATCTTTTTAGGATTTTGTCCTCAAAATCAGAAAACATACCTGTCTCGAAACTCAGGGTACTGCCGGAGAAGCTCGTCCTCACGCTCCCAATTACACTCCTCAAGAGTTCTTCTGGTCCACTGCACTTTGACCATCGGAATGATCTTGCTCCTCAGCTGCTTCTCGCCACGATCGAGAATCTTGAGTGGTCCGACGGGACTCTTTAGGTTCTCCTGAACCTCCACATCATCAGGTTGCACCACGTGCGACGGATCTGCTATGTACTTTTGAAGCTGAGACACGTGAAACACGTCGTGGATGTTGGCCAAGTTCGGAGGCAAGGCAAGCCGGTAGGCAACAAGTCCTACTTTACCAAGAATCTGGTATGGCCTAATATATCGCGGGCTCAGCTTCCTCACTCCGAGTGCCCGACCAACACCGGTGACAGGTGAAAGTCTCACAAATAAGTGCTCACCCTCACTGAACTCCAGTGGATGATGCTTGACATCATAGTAGCTCTTCTGGCGATTCTGCGCTTGCTTCAACTTTTCACGGATCAACAGGATCTGCTGGGTGGTATCTTGGACAAAGTCCAAGCCAAAAAACTCCTTGTCCCCAACCTCAGACCAACAAGTAGGAGTCCGACACCTCCTACCATACAGTGCTTCGTAGGGCGCCATGCCCAGGCTAGCATGAAAGCTGTTGTTGTATGAAAATTCAACCAACGGAAGGTACCTATCCCATGTCGAGCCCTGCTCCAACGTGCAAGCCCGCAACTTGTGCTCCAAGGTCTGGATGGTCCTCTCAGTCTGTCCATCAGTCTGAGGGTGATAGGCGGTACTCAATCTCAACTGCGTACTAAAAGCCTCCTGCAGTGCCTCCCAGAACCGAGATGTGAACTTCAGATCCTATCACTGATGATACTCTCGGGCACCCTATGAAGCCTCACAATCTCGCGAACATAAAGCTTGGCCAACTGCTCTGGAGTGAAGCTCACCTTCACTGGAAGAAAATGGGCAGACTTCGTCAGTCTGTCCACGATGACCCAAATAGAGTCACAACCCGCCTGAGTCTTCGACAATCCCACCACGAAGTCCATGGAAATATCTTCCCACTTCCACTGTGGTACTTCAAGAGGTTGAAGTTCACCAGACGGTCTCTGATGTTCAACCTTCACCTTCTAGCAAACCAAACACTTGGACACAAAGACAACAACATCTTTCTTCATGCCCGGCCACCAGAAGTTCTTCTTTAGGTCTTGGTACATCTTAGTAGCACTAGGGTGGATAGAAAACTGGCCGTTATGGGCTTCTTCCATAACCTCATCAGTCAACGGACCTCGAGGAACCACGATCCTCTGTTGAAACAAAAGAAGTCCATCATCATTCCAAGACACACCGTCTTGGTTCTTCACATAATCCAGACACTCTCTCTGAACTTGTGCCTCTTTGATCTTTTCTAACAGCTCGTTCACAACGTCTGCTGCTTCTATCTCGAGAAGTGCACTCCCACACGAAGCGGTTACTGCCAGGTTTCAGAACTTCTCAACCACATCAAGAAAACCAAGTAACAAACTGGATGAGCTCCCGGGTTTCCGGCTCAAAGCATCAGCTACCACATTGGCTTTACTAGGATGGTACTTCAACTCAAAGTCGTAATCCTTTATGAACTCCATCCATCTTCTCTGCCTCATGTTCAACTCTTTTTGGTCGAAGAGATACTTCAAACTTTTGTGTCACTGAACACCACAACTTCAAACCAAAAAGATAATGCCTCCAAATCTTGAAAGCAAACACAATAGCAGCCAACTCCAAGTCATGAGTAGGGTAGTTCTCCTCATCAGGCTTCAGTTGCCTCGAAGCATAGGCAATCACCTTGCCCAACTGCATCAACACACAACCTAGCCCCTTCCCGGAGGCATCGGTGTAAAGCTCGATCTCAAACGTAGGATCAGGAAGGACCAACATAGGTGCAGTAGTCAGTCTCTCCTTCAACTCCTGAAAACAGACCTCACACTCGTGAGTCCACACAAATGGAGTCTCCTTCCGGGTAAGATGAGTTAAATGGAGAACCATCGTGGAGAAACCCTTGATGAACCTCCGATAGTAACCTGCCAAACCCAGAAAGCTCCTCACTTTCGTAACTGTCTTGGGCCTCTCCCAATCCAGTACGGCCTCGATCTTGTTCGGATCCACTGCAACTCCTTCAGAAGAAATCACATGCCCAAGGAACTTCACAGACTTGAGCCAAAACTCACATTTGGAAGGCTTTGCATACAGCTTCTTCTCCTTCAGCACTTGCAGAACAATTCTCAGATGCTTCACATGCTCCTCCTCCGCCTTGGATTAAATCAAAATATCGTCAATGAAGACGATCACAAACCGATCCAGGTACGACTGGAAAATCATGTTCATGTAATCCATGAACACTGCAAGTGCATTGGTGAGGCCAAACGGAATCACCAAATACTCAAAATGATTGTACCTCGAACGAAATGCGGTCTTAGGGACATCCTCCGGCTTCACCCGAATTTGATGGTATCCGGACCGGAGATCAATCTTCAAATACACGCAAGCACCCCTGAGCTGATCCAACAGATCATCAATCAGAGGAAGGGGATACTTGTTCTTGATCGTCACCTTGTTCAGCTGCCTGTAGTCGGTGCACAATCGCATTGTCCCGCCCTTCTGCTTCACAAAGATGATCGGTGCTTCCCAAGGAGACACACTCGGTCGAATGAAATCTCTCGCTGAAAGATCCTCAATATGCTTTTTCAGCTCAACCAGCTCCGGTGGAGACATCCGGTATGGAGCTAATGAAATAGGCCCCACACCAGGCAACAGATTAATGGAGAACTCTATCTCCCTCTGTGGCGGAAACTCAGGAATCTCCTCAGGAAACACCTCGAGGAATTCCCTCACCACAGGAATGCCAATGATATCCTCCTTTGTCCCACTAGCCAAACCTCCCAACAAGACATATCCAAACGCCCCAGCTCTCAAGGCTCTCCTATCCTGTAGCAAAGAAATGTACGGCGAGGAACTAGCTGTGGAATCACACGGAGACATCACCACACGCTTGGCACAACAGTCAATCAAAGCACAATTTCTGGACAACCAATCCATGCAAAGAATAACCTCCAAGTTGGCCACCGGCAATCCTATCAGATCTACCGAGAACTCACGGCCCTCCCTCTGAAACACAACATCTCGATGTACAGTGGTAGAATTACACTTTTCTCCGGCGGCGGTGGTCACCCGCAACGGTGGAGAAAGCACAGACATGGGCAACTCAATGAAAGTAAAATGGCCTTGAAGGCCGTAGCATGTGAGAGGGAAAAACAAAATTTTTCATATGCAAAATTACACATGCAATCAAGAATCATGCTTTATGGCATGTGATGTTACCTTTGTTTGTGAGTTCAAAACTCCAAGACGATCAGTGTTAGGTTTGAAGGGTTCAAACCCTCTAACGTTGATCTACACCACCCACGTCAAGATGCAAGAACGCTTTCTTGAAAGCCACCAATTGACCACCACAGAGAGGCTTGCTATGCGCTCAATAGGTGAAGAAGAAGGCTAGGTATATGTGTTTAGAAGAATGAAGTCTCCAGCATGAAAACTTCACAAGAGTGGGAATGGTATATAGAAGAATTGGCTAGGTTCTTTTGAAAAACTTTAAGGAGGAACTCACCAACTAGGCGCACAAGAGAGGGAGAGAATTCGTGTATTAAATCAGAATTTTTACTTTACTTATAATAAAAGTGGCGCACAAGTGAGTGAGACAAAGGTGGAGTTGTTGCAATTCAAAAATCCCAACAACCTTCCCTTTGAATCCTCATAAGACTAGGTCTTTATCTAGTCAAAATTCTGAACCAATGGTCATTATATGACCACCAATTCATGTGCCCCTATTCAGCCCAAAAAGGGTCCAGATACATTTGAGCTGTTGCATTCAAGTTTGAACCAACTAGCTCACTCATTCTCTCAACAACCAAATCTGATTGGAGCTTGTTGGTTTGACAAGATGACAATCATCTCCCACCAAAATGGCGCCCCAAATCAGCCCTTGGAGATCTCCATAGATCTTCTCTTGATACAAGGGATTTGTTCCAACAAGATCTCATCATATCCTTTTGTTATGAAACAACTTTTCATAGCCAATTCAAATTCGAATTCAAACATTTAAATTCAAACGTTCAAACATTTAAATTCTAAATTCAAATTCAAATTTCAAATTCAAATTTCAAAATTCAAATTTCAAATTTCAAATTTCAAATTCAAAATTCGAATTTCAAAATTCACATTCAAATTTCAAATTTCAAAATTCAAATTTCAAATTCAAAATTCAAAATTTGAATATTTGATAATTAATTTAACTAATTAAATTAATTAGTAATGTCTTGGACCATCCAAGCCCATTAACAATACCATGCGCCCTCTCCCTGTTAGGTGGGCTTCCAAACTTCATCTTGGGCTAACAACCATTATTAGGCCCAATACCTTTAATGCTATATCATCATGACATTAAGGTGTTAGTGTGTGACCCAGTAGGTCCAACATAGCCACTGACATAAATGGGCTCGGGCCCAACAAGCCCACAACCCATTTAATGACAACACAGAGCACTAGCAATGCTTTGTTGCCCCAGAGCTAGTTAGATTAATGACTTGATCATCCTATTACACATATTTGGTTGCCGTATGTATTTCTTTTAGTCTCGGTTACCTTCCCTTAAAACCTAGGGTAAGGAAGCGTATCAACCCTTGCGGTTTAGGGTAAGCTTTATTCGAAAATAGGGAATCTTCAATTTACTGACTCTAAAGGCAGATCATCTCATGATCTCTTTTACTATGCATAGATTCCCGAGTCCCTGTAAATGTCATCCCGATTTCTCCGGTTTACAGATAACCTAATCTCTCACAGAGATTTGACGAATTCCTTCAGCTTATCACCCAAGCCCTGTGCCCTTTCAGGACAAGCCCAACAATATACCTATGAGTCTCCATGTTTCAGGCAGACGAGGTATACAGTCAAAGCATGCCTTCTAGAACACAGTCTAGGTAATAACTTCTGGTCTAAGGAAAGACATACCCAAATATAAAGAGACTACTCTAATGATACTCTCTGTGAGATTTCCACATAGAGTCTCTTTTGTGGGTCTGTTCAGTGCGAGCTATACCCTTATTGATCCACCCACGACTTTAGCTAAGACATCTCCATATCTGTAGCTCATGAGGTCTTTACCTTGCATTCGAATACAAGTAGATAACTCGTGCTAGTCTTACCCGAGATCACTGATCCCCATTCTCAGTGTCTCAAGACTAGGAACATAAAATTAGGAATAAATATCCAGTATCCTTGAATCCTCATGATCGTGATCTCATCACAGATACTCAAGAGATACCTATTTTATTCCAAGGGGTTTATCCAGTTACTCATATAAAATATTAACAGTAATATTGAGACAAAATATGAAACAGGATAAATAGTGCTTTTATTTATTTGCGACAAAGGTTTGTAAAAATCATGAATTACACAAAGGTTTGTAAAAATCATGAAATGTTTTGTCACCAGAAAGTTGATTTGAAAGTTAAATTAATCTAATACTAAAAATTTGAATTAAGATTTATAAAAAACAAGTAATCAGAAAACAACTTTCCTCAACAATAAACTCATGTAAACTGATCATATGATGAACTCTTTTTCCTGTGATGTTAATCAACCTTTTACTTATCCTCAAGATGTAATCCCTTACTACCCTGATAGATACATTAATCAGAAACCCCAATCCCTTGGTGATTCCTTTCTTAATACATGCATGAAATACTAAGGTCTTAAGATTACATCAGAACTATAGCATCAATTCCTTGAGTACTATAATCATGATGATGAGATTGTCAGATATAGGAGTAGTGTAAACATTCCTGTTCTACACTCCTCCCTTAGTAGAAAGAATTGAATCAGAAAATCTCATATCAACACATGAAAAACACTTCATCATATTAATCAAACATACATAAGAATATCATTAAGTTCCATTGAATTCAGACTACAATGACTCTACTCAGACATAACTAAGGAAGATATAAGAGAAGAAAGATCAAACTCCATTTCCATGTAGTGAATCTTCAATCTCCAAGTGTAATTACAATAGAAAACTAACTAATACAAAGACTAAATCCTAAGAATTTTAGAGAGAAGCCAGATCAGAAAATCTGATGTAGGAGAGAGAGAGAGAGAAACTTCAGATTTTGTAAAATGTGAAGTCCTTTGCCATATATAGTTTTACAATTTAAAAACAGAAATTTAATACGGGCGCTAAAACGTTCAGAATGAGCGTTTTAGCGTCCATGCTTGACGGATGCCCAACTGTCCTCAACTGACTCCACCGCTAAAACACTTGGTTTGGACGTTTTAGCGTTGGAGACCATAGGCTTTTTCTAACATCAGGGCGCTAAAACGCTTGCTGCAAGAAATTTTAGTGCCCAAGACCAGCAATTTTTCATCCTCGAAATGCAGCAGCGCGCTAAAACGTTCTGTGTGGACGTTTTAGCGCTCAGCACCAGCAAGTTTTGGCCTCTTTCTGTAGCAGGACGCTAAAACGTTCTGAGTGGACGTTTTAGCGCTCAACACTTAGGCATTTTTCTCCTCTTCAGAATCTTCTTCCTTCTCCAGTTACCCTTTTAGCTTGCTTTTCCTACAAGAACAATACAAATTCTCAATAAAGCTTCTTGAACTTGTAGTTGAGGATATTCTAGGACATTAACCTCTTTTTCCATCATTTAATCACACAAATTGATACTAATTCATGCTGAAAAACCTGATGAACTAAGGGTTTATCATAATTTCCAGATTTGAATATTACTGTCCTCAACAATAACTTTAAAAAATAGAGAAGGACTTGAGATTCCTTACAAATGGAACTTATGAGGATGGATTTGAATTATGACAGATCAACATTCCATGATACAATCTTACAACCAAGCAATCTATCATTTCCCATGACTTGCCCAACCTCATCATATAACTTTCAACAGATCAGTAAAGATGAAATACAGATACTTTCAACACAAAGCACCCCCTCACTAGGAACTTCTCAAAAATTGTGAGAATTAAACTCTCTTGCACTCTAGTGTTTAAGGATGTACTCATCACTCAATCTTCACTGTACTTAAACTACCATAAGCTTGCCCATCTTCTCACTTTCCACAGTGAATGATTCATAAAATAGATCAAAAGAGACTTTGGTGGTATGTCTTGGCTAGGAAGGCTTAGCTAGGAATAGGATTCTGTATAAGGGAAAAGGAAATAGCTTAGCAGGTGGTTGGACTACAGGCAGGATTTAATGTTGCAGAAGGGTTCAGATTAGATGAATCAGATTCAGATAAGAAGAGGAGCACAATTGAATTTATCTATATGCTCCTTAATCCTTCTCATTCTCTTCTTCCTTTTTATTTATTCTTTGCACCACCTTTTCTACAACTTTTTTTTTCTTTCACTTTCTTCCTCCCTTTTCTTCCAAACACTTTATGTTTTTAAATCCCCCTTTTTCCTTGTTTCCTTTTTCTTTTCCTTTCCTCAACCAAGCACTTTGTGCCTTTACTTTTCTTTTCCCTTTTTCTTCCTCTTTTTCTCCAATTTTCCAACACTTTGTTTTTTTATACATTGCAGGAACACCTTTTCTCCAAACAGAAGTTTCATCCATTACCCCTTATCTGAACATGTAATCTGAAAACTGGGATAGATGCAGGCTCTTGATTTTATCAACAACAAACTTAGGCTTAAGGTTTTCATGCAATAGGAACATTTGGTTCAAACGATAATGCCTCAATCGACTCTACCCTACAAATCATGAACTATTTCAAGCAAGAAACAGGGCAAGTTCTAGAGTTAATCATACAGTGAAGTGCTCTTTGAAAAAAAAAATTCTGTATAGGCTCAATTCCTCACAGTTCAGAGTGCATGCTTGACTACCTCTATATACATCAAACTGATCTCTCTACTCTTCACATAGAATGAGTCATGCAATCATGTCATTTAAGAACACATGCAAGGATTCAGGATTGTATCCTAAAATTTGATCAATCAAGTAAAACTTTGATTATCCTATCCTCATGGAACTTCACATCACATCACTCAAAATCCAACTTCTATACATACAACACTACACTACCTAACTACATCACACAAGAAACTACAAAGAAATGATTGAGATGTTTCCCTGTTTGTGGCTCATCAACTGTGTGTCATCATCAAACTGTGTGATATCTCCATGGAATTTTGCATGTCATTCATTCACACCTCATTCCCAGATTTAAACGTTGCTGTCCCCAGCAACTAATTTAAATCTAAAATAGCAGTTGAACACTGAAGCACATTCACATATCATCAAATAACATCAGTACTATTTCAAAATGTGCATCTATCAAAACAGGGAATCTCATTGTACTTAACCAAAATAAAACCAGAAAAATAGAAAATATGGAAAACCAACAAGAGAAATCTAATCAGTCGACTCCTCATCATCAGAAAATAGCAGATCAGATCCTGGGTCATCAGTAGGTAAGGGGTTGTACTCAACATCAGCATCCATGTCCTCATCCATAGCAGAAGTATCACCAGCAATCTGATCATCATCAGCAGTGGCATCAGTAGAGCAGTCTGGGCAGAAGTAGCAGCAGCAGAAGGCTGGGCAGGAGGAGCAGTATCAGCAGTCACACCGGCAGTGGCCAGAGTATCATAGTAAGTGCGGACATCTGCCTCAAATGCGTCCTCCTCCTCTGAATGTGGATAAATTGCAAGCTAGAATTCAGCTGTCTCTTAACCCTGGGCTTCACAAATATCGGTCAGCATCTTGATCATATGAGTCTGAAATGAGTGCTGACTCGTCTGTATGAACTTGAGACGGCGGCGTAAATGTCCCAATCGAATATCATTGTTAACCAGCCACTGCTCCCCCGATCTAAGCCTTTGTTCAAGCTTAGAATCCTCCTCAATCATGGACTTCCTGCCAGGTTGCAATCCAGAGGGTCCTTCTCCTTCAATCTTTAACTGCTGTCGGATCATCTTTGCATTAATTGGAGGATGCAATTT